>NW_008751662.1:666245-687568 GCF_000715545.1 Opisthorchis viverrini
CTCCCCGGTTGTGCTTGTAAAAGAAGCGAACGGAAAATAGCGGTTTTGGGTGGATTTCCGGCGCTTGAATGAACTGACCGTGAATCGGGTTGTAGCTGTCCCTTCGGTTCCGGAGATTTTCGATTCCCCCCAGCATTCCCGATATTTCACTATGTTCGACTTACGTTTCGGATGTTGGCAACTACCTATTTAATGTGGCCCTAAAAAGGGCCATTATGGCGTTCACAGGGCAGCTTTGTTGGTACCGATCTAGTCTCGAACCCGCGACCTCCCGGCTAGTAGTTTGAACAATTAACCGTTCGGCCACGAGTGGCTGATCAGCAGTGTGATTAACTCGCACTTAGACAGGATATAGCGCCGCTCATCGTTCAATCACTGGATTCACATCACGCGGCCACACGTTTTGACTGGTATGTTGGTCGCGTGATGCGGATCCTGTGATTGAAGGATGGGCGGCGCTATATCCTGTCTAAGTGCGAGTTAATCACACTGCTGATCAGTCACGTGGCCGAACGTTCAAGTGTTCAAACTACTAGCCAGGAGGTCGCGGGTTCGAGACTCTTCGGAGCTTCGTGGCATGCGCAATGCTGGTGATTCGCAATAAGGATGAAACAGCTGTACACTGCTTGTCGGCTTTTCAGCATAGATTGGCTTCACTTAAAGGACGAAATCTCCACAAGGTTTGATTCACCCCGGTCGGAAATGAGGCACGTGAAGCCCAAATCAGATCTGGTCTGTGTGGCAAAGCCCTAACTACAAAAATGCTCCTGGCCTTACATTCCGATGAGCTGTGCCAAAGTCGAAACCCAGTCACACTACCTATTTTTTTAGTGTACACTCTACTAACATTTGTCACTGACTCACATTTGACACCCAACCACAGTTCGTATATTCCCATTTCCAGCTAATCAGGGGTTTGAACCAATAGTTGGCACGGCATACACATAAACATCTGAGTTTTACAAGCGATATTTCGTTCTCTAGCGTTAGCCAGCCCGTTCCAAATAGTCAAAGTACTATATAACCATTTCATCTTTGTTGCGAATCATCAGCAGAGAGCATTTGAGAAATATCCAGAATGATTCGTGCTTGCCACCGCGCAGCTAGTATTCGAAGATCATAACCTCAAGCCACGAGCAGTTGATCATCAATGTAATTGATTAGTAGTTAGCCAGGACAAAAAGTCACTCTAAATCACGGAATCCACATCACATGGTCACGTGTCAAATGACTTGGTTACACATTTGTACAGCCTCTCTTGGCAGAACGAATTGATCTTTAACTATCAGTGGGAAGATCGCGGGTTCGAATCTCGCTGAGATGCGCACTAATAGTGGCTCCAAATAAGGACGAATGAGCTGCACAGTGCTGCACAGAGCTTCTCTTTATGGGCCGAATTCACCTGCCAGACAAGAACTTCTGAAATCTTTCATACTGTCGACAGTCTGAATGATGGCGTAATCGCTCAGGAGGGGCGGTTGGACGTTCGGAAGAAGGTTGAGTGGGGGCTATCCTCGGGACCTCCAAAGTAGGATGGAAAGATTCTTCTATCTGCTGATAATTTATGTTGATATGAAGCTCATACGAAATCATATACTGAGGTGCCCACCGTATACGGCTACCATACATTCCCTCTGAATGTGAATCCTTAAGTCAAGTGACAAATATTCCACGAGGTATGCTTTTATTCAGCATTCTTTCAGAAAAGACGAGGTTTGTTGGCTTCATAAACTTCAGAAAAAGCAAAACTCACATTTGCTGCCC
This sequence comes from Opisthorchis viverrini, assembly GCF_000715545.1. Taxonomy (NCBI): domain Eukaryota; kingdom Metazoa; phylum Platyhelminthes; class Trematoda; order Opisthorchiida; family Opisthorchiidae; genus Opisthorchis; species Opisthorchis viverrini. Next base: position 668,010 of record NW_008751662.1, read on the forward strand.
ATGACTGGGAACACTTTAAGATAATGGAAAGCGCTTGAAAGACTGTAAGTTGAATGCATCCTTGCAGTGCATCGCGCACGGTACTGTCCAATTGATCCAACCACAGGAAGAGTTAGCATCCACGAATCAGTCTTTGGAATAAATCAAATCAAATTCGTTATCAGTATTCATCAAACGGTTTTGATTCTGCAACCGAGTGGTTGGTCATAAAAACATTGAAATTTGCCGAACTACATTACTTGAAAACTCATGAAATGACTGTTTGAATTCGCCTCTCCCCTATTGGCCCACTTGGTCGTTGTCAGAGTTACTTACAGTTGGTGTCAACAAGTAGTTACTCCAATTTGTGCATTCTGTAAACAGATTTGCATCATCTGAGAGGCTTTTGCACAAAGTTGACTGGTCAAGCCAGGCAAAACATTGTGCACTTTTGTTTACAACCATACTGCATCTAAATTAGTGGGTAATCTGATGTCCGTTGAAAGATCATTTGAAATGTGTATCGTTGAACGTTCGGACCACGTTCCACAAGCAAATTCCCGCTGCGAGCACATGATGCAGACTCTACTCAGTGACTGCTGGGGAGAGAAAAGGACCTCGGAAAATCTTTTTTTGCGGAAAATTTAAAAAAGCATAAAAGCATTTGTTTACTGTAAGGTTTATCCATGACATGTGGTTCTAATGCACCAAGAAAAGCGTTCTAGTGACCTTGAACTAAGGAAGCAATTGCTCTCAAGTAGTCCATGAAACAGAATAGGAAATCACTAATCGATTGTGGAAAAACAAGCATTAATAAATCAGTGAATAAGATTGGGATTAGCAGAAGAGGCTTTCTGATTTGCAGCACAAAATTCATACATCATAGTTCAAGGCTTCGGTTTCCGAAAGCCAACTAAAATTACTGCCACCACGTGAGCTAGCCACGTTTTAGGTACAACCGAGACCAGTGTGTACTATGGACGAAGTCCTCATGAGTTCCGACGTAATCTCAATGAACACAAGCATCTCTTGGGCAGATACTCTGGAGGTAACGAAGAAGTGGTTAGTGACGGAAAGGACTTTCGGTGGATGAAACCGTTGAGGGCAGGCATAAGAGTGCACAAGAATCTTGCCCGGTTCATTTTGATACAACTGCTTACTCACAAGAACAAGATATTGCAATGAGATCTCTTATATCTTCAGTTGTAACTAACAATTATGTGGAGGACTTCGAACAAATGGCCTTGACCGGACATCATTGTCAACCGGAGGTCTTTTGACGTTATGTTCGCTGCACCTTTAGTGCAGTGAGTTTGATTAGGCAATAATGAAGAAGGATATTATCTCCGGCATCTGGACTCAGCAGGGAATCTACTAGCACAGCAGTCATCCAACACAAAGCAAAAACATCGGATATCTTTGTTATGTGCTACTCATAAGGTTGCTGAAAATCCGTCGACAGCCCACGACCGGTTTCGCCCTTTTTGGGGTTCATCAGATAGGCGCAGTCCCCGGGTTTCCGTCAATCTTATGTTCTGCTTGAAATCAAATTGCACGAAATTAGCGAATATACACTCATTTGCCTGAGAACATCACAAACGAGAGATTCAGCTGGGTTTTATGTGAGTCGCTCGAAAAACCAAATTAGTTTGCAAATGAACAAAAACATCGGATTTTATTCGAAAACTATCGAACTTAGCCAACATTGGAGCGGCTCACCAAAAGAGAAAAACTCTATGCTGAGTTGTTGTATGTTTTGAAATGTGTGATTACGATAGTCTTAGGTTCCGATTTTCATGACCTTGCATTATTACTGGCGCTGTACTGACGTACTTACTATCAGCAAGTTCCACTGAATTTCCACTTTGCTTACACGGACCCACCCCGCATCCTAGGCCACAAGTTGATCGATTTCAACGTGTAATTCTCGGCTCCCAAGTTGCTAAAACTCATCACTGTTCTTAGTCTGATCATAATATCCGGCGGAAGTAAACTTGCAATAAAACCTACTGGGTGTAGATGCCAGTTTTCTGGACAGTTGTAAATATATTTACACAATATACTACTTTAGACGTTATATTCCATTTTGCGGTTGTATGCACCTGCAGGAATCAAACAAGTCTATGCTTCTCCTTGGGAAGGCCGGGCAAAATTCATTGGTTGCAACATCACAGTGTGAGGCCTAGCAGCTCTATATAGATACGCCTAACAACTACTCAATTCTTGGCGGGTTGTATTATGCGAGCATCTGAGAAGTCAGTGGGTTAAGTTCCAGGATTTGAGTAGATTGGTAATTTAAAAAGACAACAAGTGATAACGCATGAGCAAACTGTTCACTCGATTCCCGTCCTAGAAGCATGGGTCTCCGAGCTAAAATGGTACAATCAACTGGCAGGTCAACAAACGCGATATTTTCTTAAGGTAGTGCAGAAAGCTACAAACACATACCACAAACAATAGCAGTCCGATATTTTCCCACTATCCGGAAAGCACAAGGTCCGCTGAAAACAAGATTTTCAAAAAAAAATGAAAAACAAAATTCTCGATACCAAAATCTGAATGAAACTTTCTAGCTCTCCGGTAACTTTGCAAATGTTTATGAAAAATAGTAAGTCTATCCTTCTTGCACCAAAATCTGAATGAAACTTTCTAGCTCTCCGGTAACTTTGCAAATGTTTATGAAAAATAGTAAGTCTATCCTTCTTGCATCCATCAGATTGAATATCAGTCCGACAAAAAAATCCTAGACAATTTACGAATAAACTAAAAATTTTCATGTTCCTCCGTTTGCTTAAGGACAGGTGTTCGAAAAATTCCCACACTTGCTGTGTAGTCATGAGTCATGGGATTCTAATCAAAATGGAACTGATATCAAAACTATCTCCGTAGACAGTACTTGTAGGTAGGAGGTTAAACGTCATAGGACTGCTGAAAACCGCTCGACAGTTCATCACCGGTTTTGCTCTTGTTACGTTTTAGCAGATCGGGATAGCCTCAGACCTTACGATCTGATTGAGCACCCAATTGCACCAAGTTGCCAAACAAAACACACAGTGGCCTTCGCGCAACACATTTAGTTGAAGAATCTCATAAACGAGAGATCCGCACACGATTTTATCCTGTCAGTGTTTAACGAAGTTGTTTTCCGTTACTAATATTGGTTCGGAACACGATGAACAGCGAACGGAAGCAACTTTTCTAACCTCTTGTTAGTTTTTATACAGTTAACAAAATATGCGCGAGAACAAACCTTGCCTAAACGCGACGTGATGAATGTTTGATCATTGGGGAAATGCTTGCGTAATATTTGAACGGTACTCATTAAATTTGGCGCGGTCGCACAAAAAAGAAGAATTTTTACAGCTGAGGTTATATCCTGTGACTACCTCGTAAAATGGACTCCCATCCCTTCTCCGCCTGAATACAACCTCGGAGGTTGTACCTCTGTGTCTCAACAATGGGCGCCAACAACGTGTGGAAGCGATATTCCATCATAAGTGCTAGACCTAACACAGTGTAATCTACAGGCTAGTCCTAACATTGATGAAAGTAGCCCCATCAATACCAGGAAAAAAACCGAAACTCCAAAGAGATTTTTCGGGACCATTCGAGCAACATTAGAGGCCTCGGTTGGGAAATGTCTAGCTGTTGATCAAAACTCACCACATAAATGAGTCCCACCGGGTTTCCACACATTACTGGTGAATGGAAGAAGGCCCCAGCCGCGGAGTTACTCAGTTGAAAACACCAAGTGAACAGTTACAGACTATTCGACAAGGAACCAAAACTCTTATATGCGTCTTGTTTACAGAAACTGAATATCCGTCTTCTCATTGAAAGCGTCTTCCTGAACTTTCTTGGATATTAATAGACTGTTACTCAGATGCAAGCAAATGCTCCAAAGCAACTCCAAAAATTCCGTAAGTGATCTCACTTTTCAGGAGACGCGATGCGGATTTACGAGAAAACATGCCACTCAGATGCCTCATCAGTAGTATCCACCGTCATACTGGTAGGACCCGGCTGAGTGTGTGGAAAACTGTACAGCTAGAACCATTGTTCAGAACTTCACATTTTCATAAAAGTCGCGGGGAAATAGGCAACGGAACGGTAACTAAAACCAGGGCTCAGATAAAAATTTTAAAATAGTTCGCCGAAAGTTAAAAACGATTTTTATTCAAAGACAAATTGTCGGGTACCCACTGGAGTCCAAAAAATCCGTTTCTTTTTCCAAAGGAACGTCTGTTTAAACAAGACGACAATTTTTGTTCCGACAAACAACACACTAAGCTCATCAGTTGCTGCGTAATCACGCAAACACTACCATCAGGAGGACTAACACACTGAGCAAACCTTAATTATTGGCAATTTTCGCAAAACAAAAGCATCAATATGCATTTGTGAGCTACCCTTGACTACAAAGCAAAACTAAAAACAGCAGGTAACCGTAACACAGACTCCAGAATTTGACATTTCATGACTTATGAACAAAAGGTCTACAATAAATCCCGCAGACTGTATCATGACTGGTTCAAAACACTGAAAGGAGTTAGATCACTTGTGTTACCATTTAACATTTTCGACAGATATCATGCGAGCCAAGTTTATGACTAGGCGATCAGCTTGGAAGGTCACTTAACTAGTTCAGTTGCCAATAAATCATGTAACTATCGAACGAAGCCTAGGTGGACAAATGATGATAGATAACCCAATTTTTTGACAAGTGACGGTGCTGTGGTTTGCAAATACAATGCGAGGAAACAGGGGTTGGGCTCTAATGAATAACAGGAACAATTAATCATGCGTTCACATCGACGAGCTAGAAACTAAATTTTATCACCAGTTTGTCATCATTCACCTTTTGTTTAGGATCGAGGGGCTGAGGCTTTGCCACAGAACGCTGGTTTGCCGACATCAAAAAAGTGTCAACCTGTGTAATAAATGGATTTCACGGTGACCTTAAATGCAAAAAAGCAAAGAAAAACACTAAAAACGCTTTGCGCAGGCCAGGGTTTTTGCTCGAATGTACAGACTGCTGTTTTCTGTTTAAGGTGAAAAGAGACTCATGTCCTGTGGCGACAAAAATGAATGCCTGCAATCGTGATTTGTAAAATTTCCCGATTGTCTCGTCATGTTAGAAGATTCTTTAAAAACGGCTGTCCTCATTTTGAAAAAATTAAACGCAAAAACAGGCGACTGTACCAGACGTGTTATTTTGGGCTACAAGAATGAAGTGATCTATTCAGAGGAATGGGTATGAGAGACATCCTATTCGCCATAAAAATGTGGGGTGTGCGTTTATACAGATATTTGGTAACTGCATTCTTTGGCAGTAATATTAGGGGCGAGCTGTACTTTCGACTACGGAGAGGGACCATATAGAAGCGGATTCCTTGCGTAAAGTTACTGAAAACCAGAAATCAATTGCGGATTGGTAGATACACAACGCAGGAAAGTTTGAAAGCCCAAAAACTGCAAAAAAAGAGGTCCAATTTGATTCGGCAAAGACGGCTGTGACGGGACCCTTGGAAATCCAGGCTCATTTGTTAGATCCAACTTAATATTGCCATCGAAGCGGACAAAGCCAGCCGTTGCCCTATCAAAGCAGCATGTTTTGAGGTGTTACAATAAAGAGAACATCGTAGTTGGAGGGAATGGCATAGAAACGCATGGTTCCAAAAGACTACCCCTCTGTACACGGGTGAACCAAATGTACACGTGTTCCAGTGTGATGGGGCCAAAAAGGATTTTTAAGTCGGTACATAAAAAAGACATTTATTAGAACTAGAAAGGCGGGTTTTAATTCCTTGCAATAATGGGTGTCAAACCGAGTTGTGTGAGTGAATAGCCAGTCTTTTGGTCGGCCATCGTATGTGATCTGCTAATCACACCAAGCAGATATGCACTGACAAGGTTTGGTCAAATCTTTGCTAGAGAGGAGAATATTGGTAGCTCAGATAGCTTGGATGGTCATTGGTTTATTCGCTGACCTGGGCAGTTTGACTGCAAACGTTTCATCACAAATCAAGATGACATCATCAATGAATTGTTAGAGCGCACAACCACCGACCGGTCGCCACGCTCCACTACGCTCTCTAACAACGCACTGATGTTGTCATGTCGATTGGTGATGAAACGTTTGTAATCAAATTGCCAAGCTCAGCGAACAAACCAATGACCATCTAGTCAAATATATCGTTTTTGCTTCCAACCAACGAGGATTTTTCGGTTAACCCAAGAAATCTTATTGGAAATTGCCTACGGCATCAAATGGGTGAGAAGAAAGGTACTCCTTTTATTTTCCAGAAGACACGTTTGATCCATTTTGAAGAAAAAACATCTAAAATCGCTTAACTTGGCAAAAGGAATTTCGCCTTGATGTATGAGTTCTGTTGGTCTCGAATTTATTCGCTGACTGGGCAGTTTGACTGCAAACGTTTCATCACAAATCAAGATGACATCATCAATGAATTGTTAGAGCGCACAACCACCGACCAGTCGCCACGCTCCACTACGCTCTCTAACAACGCACTGATGTTGTCATGTCGATTGGTGATGAAACGTTTGTAATCAAATTGCCAAGCTCAGCGAACAAACCAATGACCATCTAGTCAAATATATCGTTTTTGCTTCCAACCAACGAGGATTTTTCGGTTAACCCAAGAAATCTTATTGGAAATTGCCTACGGCATCAAATGGGTGAGAAGAAAGGTACTCCTTTTATTTTCCAGAAGACACGTTTGATCCATTTTGAAGAAAAAACATCTAAAATCGCTTAACTTGGCAAAAGGAATTTCGCCTTGATGTATGAGTTCTGTTGGTCTCGAATTTAGCATAAATATAGTCTGTAAATTCCCGCATTGATCGTCCCTAAGATGTGTCTTCATTTATCCTGCTACTGCCAACGTCTGCCATGAAACTTTGTGCATACTTCATCTGCTCAAATCAACAAAATGTCAGTGTTGATGACGTCTCCTCGTTTGGCAACAAAACGTTTAATTGCCAAACTCGGCCGATAGATCAGCAGCCACCTGGTCAAAAATCATTAAAAGCACCCGGGCTACCAATATTCCGGAACACTCTAGTCCAAACCTTCTGAAAGTGCAGTAAATTTGCCATGATTTAGTTGGTCACACTAACACAAACATCGTACTCCCTCAACTGGCAGCAATTTTGAATGTTAAACCTGCTTGTTTTTTTCATCTCCAGGCATTAATCTAATGGCCAAGCCGGATAATTCCACAGCAAGAAAACAACACTTCCGTTTTCCTGGATGCAATACATGCTCACACCGCAACAAGGGCTTTTTCTCTGTTGTTTCCGGAATATCCACGGCATTCATAGGAGGAAAATTCTTACCTGAACATGTATACACATGTCTTTTTATGCCTTGTTCATTAAACAAAAAGCATTCATTCTCCACAAAACCTCTTGATATGATCGGCCGACTGTACCGTAACTGGTTTTGCGTTTCCGCAGAGCCCCGATGGGAATCCATTGAAAGGCGATAAAGGCATACAGGCAACGATCTTATTTGTTCTGACGCTTTTGTTCGGTTGACATTGGAAAGTCCTGACAATCGGCTTCCAGTGAACTTAGCTGGCTCATCATGAGGCGGCCTGTGTGCAGTGCATTCAGTTGTAGAATATCATAAATGACAGGTTCCGTTGAGTCTCTCGTGAAAACCAAATTGATTTGCAAATAAGTGCATTTCTCGAAAACAGTCCGATTTGGGTTCAAGTAGAACATTAGGCTGAGGGAAACTCGAGGACTGTGTCTACCGGATGAGCCCCAAAAAGGGCGAAACAGGTCGTGGGCTGTCGAAGAGTTTTCAGCAACCTCGCGAGTAGTTTCCCTTATGAAAGTATACTACGATGTCTCGAATATATCGTGCCAACTGAATTATGAGGTGGCCTGTGTGCAGCACATTCAGAATAACATAAATGAGAGATTCCGTTGAGTCCCTCGCGATAACTAAATTGACTTGCAAATGAGTGTATTAGCTGTCTGTAGCTGGCTTTGAACGGTGGACCAAGCTTTTGATATTTGTATACCGTGAGTTAAAAGACCGATTTGGTTGCAGGATTGCAGTATAACATCTGACTTTAAGGGCCTGGTTCATGAAAAGACTAGTTGAAATGGAGGCAGAATATTTACCTCTGGGTGCCACTGTGTTCGTACACGTGTCTGCACAACTTTCCAGCTCCGAGTGCCTGTATCGTTATATCTCCTCTGTTTCGCAATGCGTACACGCATTCCTAAGAATGCAGTATGGTTTCATTTGCATATTTAGATGTACGGCATGACATTGACTGCCAGCACCTTAGGGTTGACATAAGTAGTACTTCAAAATGGAATTCAGAAAAATTTTGTGAATGCAAGTTAGCTTACGTGTGGACGACGCCTATCGAGTAGCCGACCACGACAGAGTAATAATCAGGCAGTCGAAGTCAGGGCAGAAACACACGTTTAGTGAATACCATTTATGCGCCTGTTAGCTCAAGAGACATCGAAATGACGTGGAATGTGACGCATGTACCCAGTGAGACGTATTCTTACGCATAGGAAGGTTTATACAGCCCCAGTGTCGTATCGCGCTTTGTGACTTTGTTGAAGACAAAACCGCAGTTGAGAAATCTATTTGCAGTCAAGGTGACAACCAATGTGGACTAGAGGATGGCTCAGTAGTCGGAGCGCAAATTTACTAACCGGAGGGTCCGTGGTTCGAACCCGACACCTGCCTCTCGACTTCCCGTTTCTGAGTGTGGGCAACCTTGCACTATCCAATCCCTCGTGCTTATTTCGGGTGACAAGGCCCCGAAATGGTGCCACAACTGAACTATTATTATTATTATTTTAAAAAACTTGAACAATCCATACTACTGACGTTGCCAAAAGTATGTGCCATTTCATATTTGCCGAAAGACAAAAGGCTCCCGTTTACCTGATTCGACAAAACCGTTGGAAGCACAAACACCAACCAGCCAAAGTCGGATTTAATATGGTCTCTTGACTTTGTGTCTTTACATACCATTTCCATGTCAATTAATATTCCTTTGGTTTATAGATATTCTCCCTTGAAGAAGCAACTAGACAGATATTGATTACTCCTATCCACTCGAATTATAGCGATTCACATACAACGAACTCTACGCGACGAGTGACACATTCCCGCTTAAGAAAAGTTCATGTGAAATAGTCTGCACTACAACAGTAATGCTGTTAGTTCATGTTTTACAAAATAACTGCGCACTTGCCCTGAGTAGGTCCGACAGTACAACTGCCGTGCTGGCAGTTAGAACAGCCATTTTCAGCGGTATACACCATAGCCTCGTTGACTCAAAAATCAATAAATTTTAGCATTTCTTGTTGAACGTAAGCTAACCTTATTCCAAACCAAATATCTGGCATGTTAAAGCTTCGTTTCCATTGCAATAGGCCATCCCCGTGTTATCTGTTGGATTCAATTCATCTCAACCTCTCAAGTCACTTGACGACTGTTCTGTCCAGCAAGTAGAAAAATCAAACCGAGGGAAAACAACACCAAGTTGTCTTGTGGTGTATACAACTCTTTATCATTCACGACATTTCGGCAAAACATTTGTGTGTGCCCAACATGTCATTCCAAAAGCCCGCAACAGATAAGATCAACCGGCAAGACAGTACTGTCACAAGTTATGCAGAGTTTTCTCGTTGCATCCCTCCTGTCTTTTTCATCTTGTTTACCTAAAGTTTACAACGGCACCGCTCCACATGAGATATCAGTTGACAGACCAGTTTACTTCCTACAGATAATCTTATCTTCTGATAACTGTGAAACCGAGTTGGTTAATGCATTGCATTTGGGAAAACTCTCCAACAAATAAGAATGAAGATGTAGGAAAATGCACTAAATTGCGGATTAATTTTGGTGTTACCGAGATACCCAAATGAACCCGACAGAACATCTCGTTTGAGTGTGCCGCAGAAAGACCATCTCTTGTTTCAGTAGGTACGGTATTCGACCTAGAGAGATATTGAAATATCCTGACTGATGAGCTGCAACAAGAACAAAACCGGTAATGAACTATCGAGGCGTCTTCACTGAATTTATGAGTATCATGCTCAGCCACGAAAAAGATTCAGTTCTGAAACTTCGTTTACAGCCCACGACCAGTTTCGCCCTTCTTGGGGCTCACCATGTAGGCGCAGTCTCCGAGTTTCCATCAACCCTGTGTTCTACTTGAAACCAAATTGCACGAAATTAGCGAAATACATTCATTTGCAAACTGATTTGGTTTTACGAGAGAGTTACCCGGAACCCAGCTAGATCTCTTGTTTCTGATGTCTCTTGGCAACTGAATGTGCTGCACCAGGCTGCCTCGTGTTTTATTCGCTATGATATTTGAGATATCGCGATACATGTATATTCGTAATGCACTAATCATTAACTTACTGGGTTCCAGGTGAGTCCCTTGCTTGCAAATGATTGTATTTCGCCAGGATTCACTTCTGTTGTGTCAGTAACCAAAGCGCTACACTCACTTAGCAGGAATAACATCAAACTGATTGACTCGGTTGCTCAGATCAGTAGACTGGGAAAGTGATATTAATTAGTAAACCTAATCTCGAACAATAGATCATTCGTCTTTTCGCCACGAAGAATAGGTGTAAATTAGGAAAGATTTGGTTGATTCCTGAGCTCCTCTGCGATGGAATAATTTTGCCTGTGCGCAAGCGTATCACCTGAGCGTACAAGGAGAGGCTATCTGTCCCAGTGGCTACTGGTGATTCCTGAGAGAACACGATAATCATCAAAATATGTATATGTGCGGTTAGGTCGAATTTCAAATGCCAGGCTTGTAAAACGCCAAAAATTGAGACAAAAAACTGGACGCATTCTGATATACAATAAATTTCACTGACAAGGACCATTGAACCAAACGGCTGAGAACCACTTGTCGAAGCACTCGGTCCACGGAAGTCTAAGATCTCTCTACTGCAACCACCTTTGAACGAGCCTGAAAAACCGTAATCTTATCCCCATGCGACCTTCTTTCCGTACTAACTTAAAAGGCTTTGAAGGGACTGAAGTGCTTGAACAAAAGGCTGCACATGGTGTGAAGTGCTTGCCACTTTGACATTCGCAGCTTTTGAGCATGCACTCCGAAGCAGAACCGGATCGTTCGGTATTCATCACACTGAGTCTAGACCACCAGTCTGGAGCCCGAGGTTTTTAAGGCAACATTCCCCTAATTCTCGATCGACGTCCTTTCAAGACCGCAGTCATTCGATAGAATAATGGTGCAACTAGCCAGCCGACTATTGGTTTATTGCTCGTTTGAATGTATAAATAGTGCTCTGGTGGACGTTCCTTAATGAGCTGTAAAGACAGTTTTATATATACCGAAATGCGACATTTTTCGGCTAACTGATTAGCGAATGGCGCTGGCGCTCTGATTTAGGAAAGATAGTAGTGGCACTCGTTGTTCTACATTCTCAATTGCTCTGTTCTATGTCTGGCTGCCCATTTCTTCGTTAGTCATCAGCAAAACTACATCGGACCTCATATGAACTGAGCCTTGTCGAATGACAGCTAACCACCTATTCGCCTCCATACGAAGTGCAGTTTCTCGACACTATATCAAGTGAAAACGCGAAGTAACAGAGTACCGATCGGAAACGACCTTTCATCAAATGAGAGCTAAACTAAAGGCATTATTGTGTTTTCTAATGAATGGGCATAGCTTCGTCATAATCATCACCATCACCAACACTGATAGCAAAATCTCATTGCCTGGATTTTATTGGATTCTAATATTAGCCCTAATCCGTTACGGTTTCGACAAGTTGACTTTTTACATGTTATCTTCTGGGATAACTCAGTTTCCAAATCTACATCTGACCGCTGAGTTTGTCGCTCTGTAAGTTCGTTTTTCTGCTTCTTATTCGTTCAACTTTAAATCGATCATGTCAATGCCTACGTTGGATGGCATACCGGCCGAAACTATCAAGTTCAAGAGATGATAAAACCCAAGTAGACAGGTTATGAGTCTTCCAGTAAGCCAAGGAATTGCGACGATTATTCACAGGAATACTGTCAGTAATTTTGATTTATCTCATGAGTAATTTACACTGATGTGATTGAGATGAACTTTTAGTCTTGTCAGTTTTTGCGGTGACTGATCGTACCGGTCGTACATGGGGACATCATCACTCTGTCTGCAAACTTGAAACATCCTGTCCCTAATTCCCACTAACTATATACTGGTCACCTGACTTCACATCTTAGTTGGTTCATCGACCAGATCGATAGACTATCACGAGACTTGCTGTCTGATGTGTGATACCACCACAACCCTGAATGATCTTCTGAACGTGGGCTTGACGGTGATGTAGTCAATCCTATGTGCATTTATTCCACTAATGTATTAGCCTTCTCTATTTTTATGCCTCCAATTGCTAATTTCGTAGTTTAGTTTGCTTGAAACGAATGGTCTGGCTTTCGATAAGAGTTCGTGTCAAACGGTAAGCTGGAGCAATGCTGTTTGTGTCTCTGCTTGGAAAATTGGCATTTAGCTACATTTCTGGCAGGAACTTCAGTGATCAAAGTATCCCTGAATAAAAAAGTCGTGATCTGAAACCTCCATGAGGTGAATGGCAAAAATATTCGCATTCGAAAAGTCTGTGCCTTTCAGCGTATCAGAGATATGCCGTATAAATCGTTCTATGACGAACAGACGGTTAATTTGGAAATTTACCTGAATCCACAGTTTTTCATGGTAGATTAGCTGACGGGGTTTTTATGTAACAAGCCATTGTCCACAAACGGTTTGCTGCCAGCGTCCTTGATGTTTTGCATCAGTAAATTCGATCACTGTTCTGAGCTGTCGAAATCGGGCGAGCTGATTAAAACAACACAGGGCACTCATAATACAAATCCACCTCCACACTTTTTGAACCTGTAACCATCATTTGAGCTGTCTCACTTTACCTTGCGTAAACCACAGCCTTTTGCTTGCCAACAAAAGCAACAGGTAAGTGGCTTTGGTACAGATGCATTCGCACCGTTATTAACTTGAAATCGACCGTTGTAACCTCGGCCAATCTACAGTTCAGCGCGTGAAGCAAATTCCAGGATGATGGAGAGAACCGTATAGCTGTTGGAACGCGCGTTGCATTCATCCGACCAACTTCTACTATCAAAAGCGAGGCGTCATCAGTGTTTCAATGACCACTACACCTTCGAATCATTTATCGCTTTTACACTCATGCTACTAATACCTTATGAGTAGCCAGGAGTCATCCGTTGTAAACCGGTGTTTGCTCATCATCATCATCATCATCATCATCATCATCATCATCATCATCATCATCATCATCATCATCATTTTCCGCAAATTTGCAAAGCGGAACCATCCTTACTGTGGTAGCTAGGCAAATCACGAAAGTCTGAATTAGCTAAATGAGACCATTTACTTCTAATAAGGCTTATCAATAGGATGCTGTTGGATTCCGGCCAACGTGCGACCTGGGTTTAAAAATATCGAAAACGAAGACACCGAAAATTCTTAAGCGAGTTCCCCGACGAAAGCACCAAACATAAGCTACCTAGCGGAGAGAACCAATTTTGCACAACAAAATTATTGGCTGTCAATTTGTCGAAATATGGGTAGGTTGGGCGCGTTTCATCATGATCATCAAAGACAGCAACATCAGTGTTGGTACTGATGCTTCACTGCTTCATGGTTGTACGAGGGCTGGGATACTGCCAGGGCGCCCACACCTAGACAGGAGGACGATTAGGGTCCTCAACCAAAGCCTTTGGCTCAAAAGCCTAATCGCAAGGCAGCGTCGTTGGGCTGGAAATTCAAGTACATTACAGTTTTTACGGAACACGTTGCCATACATGTTCCAACCCCCAACCTGGAGGGCCAGGAGACTGTGTTCGTCAGACCTCTAACCATTGACCAACCTGGTATGAGAGACTCTGTGAGTGTCGCGCGGACACCCCCCAGTATAGTTAAATGGGTCTCCGAGGTACACAAACCGCCACACCACGGTAAGGTCCAGTCTCTTCGTGACAGCATAGTTACAGCATAGTTACAACCATTACTTCCCATTCTGTTCTTATTATTATCATGATATGTAGTCTGAATCAATAGTCCATACACTTCTGATGTTCAGAAGTTCTCCGTTATCCTAACATACTACTTGAAGTACTTGAAGTTTCAAAATTCTGGCAAACTGAAACAAGAAAGACAATGACATGACCTAAAGTTCGAAGAGATCACAATGAAAACCTCTCGCTTACCTTTCACCTCGGGAAAACCCCTTGAATTAAAACGTGTTACTTTTATTCTTTGTCTATTTCGAATATCATTTTAGGCGACCCAATGGAAAACCAATTCTATCATAAGGCTTAAATATCCTAAATATGTGACAAACATTCGTACGCAGCTGCGAGATATCGGGTGAAAATTTTGCGTGTGTATTACCCAACCGTGCGATTCAATCAACGATACACAACCCGCTAACACATACCTCGAGAGCGTGCGTGCATTCCCACCGAACTGCTGATGAGCATAAACAAAGTCTCCGCGAGCAGTCAGCTTAAGTCCGCTCAAGTGTAAGGAAGGAAGTAAAACCTGTTCAATCCTCTGGTTGAAGGGTAGGAAACGCCAGGAGTTGGAGTACGCTTCGTTACTCCGATTCGTTTGTGTTTTTTTTCCAATCCCTAGGTATGCAAACTGAAGAAAGTAGAATAATTTTAAGTGAATTTGTTGCATATAAATTTTAGACCAGATCTCCTCAGTTTATTGTGTGGATAGAGGTTACCCGGTAGTTGCTTAAATAAGCTTTCAAATGTTTCGACCGGAAATGAAACAAATGATGAAAGTACCAACTCAAATGGAAAGGACACTGAGAAACCAACCATTCGTACTTCGGTTGCTGTCGCTGGCTAAATGAGCGCGCATTGGCGACGCGCAATGACAAAGTCGTGTCGCGCTGTATTGCACGATTGTATGACTGTGACCTTGGTCACGAGTATCAGGAAAGCAGGTCATGTGGGCCATACCGGTCATGGGCAAGGCACGCAATTAGCGTTGGTGGAGCAAACATCGAACTGAATGAATCATCCGACAGGCACGTCAGAGAGCAGCTGAAAAGGTAATTTAACCGATTGACTCATGGACACCATCCTTGATGTCAAAGGACACCATCTGGGGTAAATTGAAGAAATCGTTTAAATTGTGGTGTTTTGTACCTGGTAATTTGTTGAAATATTGGTAGCTCGGGTGAGTTTATTGGTTGATGATCAGGTGGCTGTTGATCTGTTCGTACCAGTTTTGCTCGTACCTGTTTTGTACCTGTACGTACCTGTTCGTACCTGTTTTGTACCTTTATTTTGCTTCCACCATAACATTACGTATTTCGTCAATTGCATAACCGTTTTTCTTTGAATAAGAAAAACTACGGTAACGCGCACATGTAAAATTTCACGCAATTCAAACGTGGTCACGTGCTTCGATTCTCTCTTCTGATTTTGCTTGCGCTTGCAGCGGTCAGAAGAAGACCCCTGAGCAACCATGATTGGATTGTTGTTTATTCGCTGACCTGGGCCAACGACAAACTATTTTAAAGAGAACAATTATTGATGCATGTGGGGGGTTTGCGGGAGGTGTATTGTTCAGTTTCACATCACTCTCGTTTTGGACAGTCATCCTCCCGTCCTGGCGAAATTATTCGTGTGAATCCACTCCAAAGGGAGGGAAGCACTGCTCGGGCATACTACTCACATTGCTCAAGTAAGAACACGTTCGCCTGTTCAGACGTGAGAATTCAGATGCGTCCAACGTGCGCTGGTGGAATAGTGGTAATGCGTTTGCCTCGCATGTCAGGTGTTCGGAGTTCAAACCCCGGCATGGCCATTGGATATGCACTGCTGATGAGCACTAACAAGAGCGAAAATCGAGTCCCCTCCTTTGGTGTGGATTCACATGAATGATTGCGCCAAGACAGGAGGACGACTGTTCTAAGCGAGAATGGTGTGAAACTGAACAAGAACAATAATTAGTTAGTCTGTCCCATTTGACCTCTTGATTAAGTGTATGCCCAATCTGGCGTTGTTACTCTTATTCTTTTGCGGTACACTCGTGATAAAGTAACTTACTGGGTAGCCGGATCACGACATAATGTTCCTTTTGTACACATGCGACCATCCTGGTGTGCTTTACCGTCAGAATTTCAAACAGTTGGTCAAGCTAATGACATAGGAAGAGCTTAAGTTTCTTCCGAATTATTACCGAAGTGATGAAGTAACAAAGTTTAGACCCACCTTCGATGGTACTAATAGGCTACAGTCTAGGCGTTCCGGGAAGTGTGCTGATCCATCCACGCGTTCTTCGTTGCTGTCAAGATGTGCTATGGATTTTCCCATCAGGGGAATGGGAAGTATATGTTTTCCACAGTTGAATCCCTAATTCATGTCCTATCATTTCAGAAGCTTTAGTTGGTAGTGTGAAGATTGTGGAGGTCCTGCCTAGTAAGCGAAGCTCACCGAAGCTCCTCGTATTTTCTCTCCATGATTTATGATGACTGAGAAATGGCGCCCCTGATCATTCAGCGCTTCAGAGAATTTTTTGAAAATTCAAGGAACTGAACTTAAACATAATGGATGCAACGGACATCAACCGGGCAGTTTTCTACTTCTTTTGCATAAAGACTGTTTCCGGTAATTTAGACACTGCATCGGATTAGTAAAGACATGTGATCCAGGATTTACGGCTAACACTGAGTAGGAATCTGACTGAATTTAAGGTACAGCAACATTGAAAGTTTAAAAATTTGGGAAAAGAATTCACGGTTAGCAGAAACCGCTTGTCACTAAGGTGCGCAAAAGTAGCATCTCATGTATGCGTACCTTGGATACCCCGCAAAGGATGCCACTCCGCCTGGTAAGCTAGTCATCGCCTCACTGGTACCCAGTCCACCCGTGACCCTCACTTAACATTAAGCTCTCTCTTAACTATTATAGTAGTTTACTGACAGGAAAGCTCACTGGTTAGAGTTCATATTTACTGACCGGTTCTAACTCAATCTCTGCCTCTCGACTTCCCCTGCCTAGACTTGGGCAACTTGAGAGGATCCCGTCACTCGGGCTTCCTTCGGGTGGCATGGCACTTAGGTGAAGGGGTACTACGGCTGGACGACTTCAACTACTCTCTTGCCAGCCCCTTGGATGGAGCATTCTACATGTAACTCTCTCCTGCCCATTATGTGTGGGACCCATTCAGCCTGGAGAGGCTTTTCGTCCCAGGGATTTCATCCTAGAGATAGGAATTCTGGGAGCCAGAAAAAAAGACAGCTATGAAACTATTGACAAGCTCTTGCAGAGGCAGATGCCAGGAATTTTAATACGTACCGGAATAAATCATGAAAAGCCTCGGCTAGGGAGGTGCCTTTATACTGCAATAAAATTTTGTCCAGAAATTAACCTATTTTTATAGAGCTGTTAACCACCTTCCTTTTCCAAAAATTCCCGCATTATTTATTTAGAGAGCAAATTTCCCCACGACCTTCAGCAAAGAACCTCCTTTTCGAGGTGATTTGTAGATGTACAGATATACATGGTATAATTATTGTTGACCAGGTCATATCTAGCGTTTCCCCTGTCCAGATGAAAATTCCTACAGAGACGTCTCTTACATATTAATCGGTCATCGTCCTTCGGTATCTGATTGGTTACTTTTCTGCATAAAATCTGATTGGTCCAGCTAACTTTACACTTTATTCGATACAACTTACTGAGGCCTTGCTCATTTTATACTTTGAACATGGGTGAACTCAAAGCGATTTTGACTTTGTCAATCATTACATTTTGTAGTGCAAAGAGAGATTTTCGGCCACTTTTGGAGACTTATTTGGCCACATTTACCAGAATGGTTGAAGATGAGTGACAGAAACTGTTACGTAGACCATCGGCCTTTTACAAAGTGGGCCCAAGTTCCGAACGTGTCCCCCCCCCAGCTTCTCCTTGAGATGGCCAGTTTCCGTTGCGGTTCTAATGCTTAAGGTTATGTTGCGCAGGACACCAAATTTTTAGAGTTTATTGGAGTGTTGTTGATTCTTGGTGCGAATACCACTCATCTGCAAGAAATCTACTGACCTCTTATCATTCTGCATTGATATTACTTTGTTGGTGCAATCATCTGCCAATAGAAGTGGCGCACACTCATGTAATCCTTCGAAATGCGGTCGTGTGCTTGCGGTTCTCTGGAATCAGCTAGGTGGGGAAATCAATCGTGTTTAGGATCTCGTAAGTGAAGTTTTGTCGCTTTCGACTCATCAATCCGCAGTCTTTTTGCGTTGACTGGTCTCTACTCACCATCGGAATTTATCTGCTTACGAACGCCCTGAATACATACATGCCACCACTGGGTACCAACTCTGGACAATTTACAACGAGTAGCATTGGGTGAACAATACGGAAATTTGGAAAGTTCACTTACTCTGAGCACACAATAATGCACTTGGTGGGATAAAATAAAGCCGTTCTGAAAAGTTGAGTGGATTCAGTCCATGCGACTACTTTTGCGCCGATTTTGAAGTGACCATCTAATTGTACAGTTTGTTTTTCTTAACTAATGCGTCGAATCGGCCACGTGTTCCTACCTGAGCGCCACTTTTCGTCCTTCTTGATCGCTGATTGGATACGGTGCTCGGTTTACGCACAGTGAAATTCAATTTTCGAAAGACAAGACGCGCGCCTGATGGGCCAAAGAGACAGGCAAATGAGTTTAGAGCGCCAGTCCAAACTGTTGAGCCTCATCTAAGCATCCCGGAGTCTTAGCGATGCTGTAAAAGTATTCCACCCGACCTTTTCTCCGGATGTATGATTGCTTCAGTGGATAATGAAATTTGGTGAGCCGCAAAAATATGAAAATAGATTAGGATGGTTTTTGGTTTGAGCACATGCAACAAAATTCAAGGAGTTGGTGCAAATGCTTTTATTTTCCTCCTAAAGGTTTTCTAACCAAGAGCCTTGCGCGACTAATGAGCCTCAGCTCATTCAGCTCAAATTCATAGGTCACAGCACGCAACGGTAGCACGATGACAGTTCATGAATAACAGTCGATTTAGTTTGGGTGAATCACATCACGCTCACAAACGAAGTTCCACTCATTTAATGACTACTAGGAGTGTGTGGCAAGGAAATTAAAGTAATAACGCTAGTTTGAGTATGCAATAATAAAGTTCATGAATATCGATTTAGTTTGGGTGAATCACATCACGCTCACAAACGAAGTTCCACTCATTTAATGACTACTAGGAGTGTGTGGCAAGCAAGGAAAAGTAATAACGCTAGTTTGAGTATGCAATAATAAAGAGGTCAGATGGTACAGACCCACTAAGAATTGTTCTCTTTAAAATAGTTCGCTGATCACCAACTGTTTCTGGCAAGTACGAACTTTCAACATAAACGTTCGCATCGCGTAACCTGGCGGCCGCCAACTACAAATCAACCGTGGACCCAGTTGGACCACGTGGCCATCAGTCACCGGTGGAGAGCCACAATTCAAGACTGCCGTTCCTTCTGG
>NW_008751662.1:689210-701662 GCF_000715545.1 Opisthorchis viverrini
ATCAGAAACTGGCCGCCGCGCGCCGAGGACCTCAAGAGACTTTCAGTGTTTGACCATCGATGTCTTCGGAGCATTGCCCGAATCTGGTGGGAAAACTGCATCAGCAATTCTGAAGTACGTCGAATGGTATTCGGGAGAAATAACTCACCCCAAACATATGAACTGATCACACTGCACAGGTTGCCCTGGCTTGGCCACGTGTTACATATAAGGTTTCCTCGAAGAGCTAGAGGCGGTCAAACGATGACTTGGCAGCGAAGTGTGAAAGCCATTACCAGCAAATTCAGCTGCGCCCGCCACTGTCGTCTTCCTGGATGGGCGCCCCGAGACGGGCCACATCAATGGCTAGAGACATTATCAGATATGGCCCAGTCGCGCCCTCAATGGCGCTCGTGCGTCCAAGCTATTGCCTTCAATGCATAGCTTCTTTTCCAACCCCCTCACCACTTGACAGCCCACTGACAGTGCTGGATTTATGCACCAATTTATCAGGCCGCGCGTGCAACGCGCAGCTACCAACCCCTCCCCCCAAACCATCGGTGAACGAAATGGCGGCAGATACAACCACTGTACGACGAGCACGCGGTTATTACAGCTGAAAATGATGATGATAATGATGTTCCATGCCAGTGAGTCTTTTTTCGGCACTAGGTACTGGGGCGGAACAGCAGTCAGACAACAGATTTTGGTACTCGAACCCACAGAACCATGACAATAACTGCCAAGGCGTTGGGATAAATTCGCCTGCAACAGGAATATCAGTTCGAAGCGGCGTAATTACGTCTGGTGGAAACATTAACGCAGCAACTTAAAACCCAACCAGAAAATTCCGCTCCAGATACAAATTCATTCGACTCGGTTGCCAGCAGCATAAGGAGCTCGATTATGACCTGCCGCTGGTCCAACCTTCGGTTCGTGGTTGCCTCAGGAATATCCTAGATACACAAATATCAGGGCTACCCGACATGCGCAAACATCCACACGGATATTGTAGAGGATCCCGATACGCAACTTTGAGTGAGCGTAGGTTCAACAATCCCGAATATCAAAAGGAAGAATTGGGTTCGTAATTCTATGGTACTATTTGCACAAAGGGTAAGCAAATGTGTACAACAAACCTCAATTGTTCACGTTCACAGGTTTCTCACTGACCGGCACAGTGCAGTGTCAACATCCGCACAGCAAACAACGGCGAGCGGAATGACGGCTCAGTAGCGTGGGTTGCAATCGTTCCTTCCGACGACGGTCTCGTGATTCTCATTGGACATGCGATCACGCGGAGCCCATGAGAAAACAAGTCAAGGCAGGCTCAGCAAACGGACATAAACGCACATGGGTAAGTAGTTCAGCAGCGCACATTCACACAGACACACATGTCAGTACACAAGTGTCGGAAAGGACGTCCCCTGCAGCAAGGTGAGTGCCGGGTAGGAATGAAAAAAACAACTGGAGGTCAAAAGTACACAGGCGGAGTAAGCAAATGAATGAGGGGATCATCATAACGTCAAGTTAGACTAAAAAAATATCCTCACCAAAGCGGTTGCTAGACCCTGGGTCCCCATTATCAAAGAAGCGCCTCGCAGCCAGAAGACCCCGCTCCCAAGCCCCTCATTTTTTGAGACCGGCAAAGACGCTACTCCAAGCAACGTCAGATTGTTCGGTAGTTCTGAATGACATGTCTTTTCCTTCTCAACCTGTCAACACTCTCCTTTCACAGCTACCGGTGGCTCGTGAAAGACCTTGAAACCCTCAGAACACGCATGCACAAAATGGAAAATGAAATGTCCTTTCTTCAAGCCATACAGTCGCTTGGTGTCTCCTAAATCCTAACGCAACATGCGGTCCAACCGATCTTAAAAAACTGTCAATTCCTATTGACAAGATTGCGTCAGAGATTCATCAACGCATTAAACACCAGCATGTGATCCTAATACTAAACGCATCTGGTCTAATTCCGCCTGGACATATATGCTGGACACCATATGCACAGCTCGACGGCCCTGAAAGCTGAAACCCTCCACGTGCTGCTAAATAATAATACTCTTCCGGCCTGAAAAGGATGCCGTGCGTCTGCTAACATCCCAGGCTCTTCTCTCCTCTACTAAAATTACAAACTATAAAAATTGAAGCTTCTCGCACTCGGATGCAAAGACAGTTCACCGAAAAGTTTACCCGAACCTGTTGCCTCATCCGTCACCAGTATTTACGTTGACGTTCCTATGGTATCCTTAAACTCTCAATGCTCTGTGATTAGTACCAGCATTGAACCCGCGCCAAACTATTCAGAAGCCTCCAGCTTCGTAGCCTTACAAAACCCTGTGCCCCACATTACTCCTGCAAATGGACTTTTATATCTACCATCTATTAAAACTGCAAATAATTCCATCAGCTCAGTAGAATTCTCTCCAGTTTCTGAAACAAATTGAGCGGCACACCCTGCAATCAGAGCAATGACCATACCAGTTGTTGACAGCAATCTTTCTCGTTACAACATATCTGACCCGCTGTCTCTCCGCGTTCCACCTTGGACAAAGTACACACTCGGATTCAAATATTTGTTGTCAAAGCCGTGATATGTAAGACACAACATCAAGAATCTATCTCTTGTTCTTCACAAGATAATTGAACTTTGCTCCGCTATCCCCACAATTACACATACCGCGACCTTCAAAGCCGTTGTAAGACACAACATCAAGAATCTATCTCTTGTTCTTCACAAGATAATTGAACTTTGCTCCGCTATCCCCACAATTACACATACCGCGACCTTGCTGAATCTCCACATCCGCAAATACCAGCGGCCATCTCAGACGCCCATGTGCTTCTGCTATCCTGCGCATACTTTTCTGTCTCAACTGTGAACCATTTTTGGGATGCCACCCATCTCTCTGCACCCAACCCCTCTTTCTGCTCCATATTACCCTCCACACTTCCTGCCGATGCGAATGATTTCGTGCGACAAAATCCTTCTCGACTCTCAAACCCTTCCAACTGCACATCACCCTTCCATAGATATTCCCCACCCCATTATGAACCTCATACTCTAGGTTCTGCCGTGAATTTAAACCTTTTTCATCCACTATTCAAAACCCTACTCGCAGTGCTGAATACATTGACCTATTCTGGACACAAGCCTAGTCAACTGCACTTCATGCACCCTTACCTCCCCCACCCATTTTCCCCTAGTACCGTACGCTAATGTAAACGAGGTTGGTAACTTCCCATTTAGTGAGGCGTTCTTTCCGATGGACCGATCAGTGATGCTGTTTAACGCTTGCTCACTGCTGCCAAAAACCCACACTCTCCATGCCATCATCGCCGTTGCACAACCAAGTCTGATTTGTGTGGCTGAAACATGGCTCTCAGGTGGAAATTCAGACATGGCTGTTTCAATCCCTGGTTATAACATCCACCGCTCTGACAGGGGGAACTCAAGGGGTGGAGGCCGTGCCATCTATTCAAAATCGAAACTTCGTGCAACCCCGATTGATGATTCCATCCCTGAATGGATTACAGAGACTATCTGGTTCTCAATAAAACAGACCAAAAGACCTGCTCTAGTAGGTTTTGCCTATCTACCACCGGCATTTTCTCCTGCTTCTATAGCTGAATGTCCCGTACTACCTCCACTGCACATGCTCTTCCCCATTCGTCCAAATGCGTGCTGGGTGACTTCAACCTGCCGAAAATTCCCTGGTCTCCCATTTTGGGCCACACTCGCTACGCCTCGCTGCTCGCCTAACTTGGTGTAGAGCGTTGGTCCCGGGTTGTAGGCAGCCCCCTTCGTGGCCAACACACCTTAGATCTAATATCCTTGGATGACAATCAACGGGCTACGGCCCCAGTTGGTCCACGCTTCTTAGGCAGCGATCACTGCGTCGTTCCATGCAACGCAGTCAGGTAGAGTAAAACTGTTCTTCCGAGTCCTTGCCCCTTTTAACTCCTGACTCCGGATATTTGGCTGGTTTTTACATTCGTGCTGGCCTCTCGGGACTGAAATGACTTCTTTCACTTGATAAACACACAACGCATTTTTGATATCTCCTAACAAAATCTGTTGACCTCTCTCTACCTTGTTTCTCTTATTGGGAATTTTCACAATGATATCTCTCGGTATGGTAAGTTATTGAAAACTTCGGAAAATAAAATACATCGAGGTGGAAAAGAATATCGGAAATCTTTGGATTCCTCCTTATTACCAAGCTCTCAACTGACCAAGAGTCCTTACGGTATCGCTTGAATAACATAAAGAGAGCACCGCTCTCGGGAACCCTTCTCGATTTAAATTACTCGGCTCCCTATTTTGTGGGCGCTGTATTCCGACCAATCACGCAGTTAATTGTCTGTGTCCCGTCGACAGTAGTTTTATCACCGATCTCGTCAATGTAGCCGACCACCCGAACGCTGCCTTTGCCAGCTGCCACTTACCTCTTCCTGCCAAACTCAATCCCACAATCCCCACCGCATATTTCGTATCTCCACGAAGAGCAACCGCTCGTCTCTTAGTCAGGCGACCATCTTCCCATCAGCCCTTCTTCAAACCCTCGGGGACCCTGCCGTGCTGAGGGCAAATACACCATCTCATCCCATACCTCCCTCCACCAAAACATTTGCCTTTTGCCAGATCCAACAAGACTTAGACTATGACTTGATGGTCAAGTGCCTATAGCCTAAGCATCTCTTCTTCCGAGCCCCACATAATTTTCTGTCGCTACTCAGTCCCAGTCGATACGCTTCACAATTAATTAATGTCACTTGTTTCACAGATCAAAGACCTTGGTCTCAGATACTCATTCACCTTTAGTTTTCCTCATCGAATGTAGTTCCAGGTTGCCAACGCACGTAGACTCTAGTTTTCCATATTACTCCCTTTCCATCTCCGAGGCTCAAAGTTTTCGATTTCCATCCACGCGTGCGACAACTTGTCGAATTTCGCCCTCCTTCCTTTTCCATTTCTACCCAAAGTTGTAGGCTGACACTCAAGAACGTCCAACGTTCATTCGCCAAATGGTTGTTCCCACAAACCCGCCACTATCCTACCGCTCCCGCTTATAGCATCGGGCCGTGGGCCACTATGGCTTGGACGGTTGAAGCTAAATTTTTCTCTTTTCTACCGTCTGTTTCACCGAAGTGTTTTTATAGCAGAAGCTTAACTTAACTAAAAGCCATATGCACGCTATAAATTCCGTAAATCCTAGTGTACCCTCAAGCGCGTACAAACGTACGCCACTACTTCTTCCTGGTTCGCCACCCTCGCATCTGAAATAGTCTCCACGATCGGTTTCACACATTAACATACGTCTACACAGCCTTTAGATGACTTCCTTACGTGGTAAGCCACAGCCACCCTACTTAGTATCCATCCATTCCCCGATTTAATAATAATAATAATAATATTTATTCCCAACTAGTGGGTAGCATACCGTCGGGCATGATCATAGCATTACAGTCAGAATAAAGGCGTGACTGGTGGGGTTTGTGTTTAATGGGAAAAGGGAAAGTGACGTAAACAGTAAACCTTATTGGAGAAGAGTTTATCACACCTGAGGTGGCATGGGTAGGAATCCAAAATTGCAAGGTCTCTTTATGTCCTATGGAGAGCATATCAGATGGCACGAGATCTGAACGTTGAGGTTTAAAAGTGGCGGGCAAAGAAAACAATACAAATGAGGGCATAACAAAGAGCTTCCAGACTGGAACGTGAGAAACAAAAAAACTTCAAACTACAGGAAGTGTAGGGCCGGAATAATGGATATGGAGATGCAGCAGAGCTGCCACGACATGGCAGGCCGGTTTGAACTAAAGTCCGGAACCGTCACTAGGGCTTCATGGCCTTGGGCTATGGCGGATGGCCACGGAAAGGTATGTGGGGGTGGTGTAGTGGGGTAAAAATGTATTACGGACAAACGGTAGCAGGAAACGCAGAAGTACAGTGTGCAGTGAAGCGACTCACTAGTGTTGCAGATGAAGCAGGGTCGAGTGTAAAAGTTTCTTGGGAAACGAGTTCACGCAAGCTGAGCAATAATTGACTCATTCGGTGAGGAGTACGAATAAAAGCCGTCGAGATCTTTGCATCTGGCAGAAGGTTCGGCAGATTGAAATGAACGCCTTCCGGTGGTGGCCGGGAACAATGAAGGTTGATTGTGGTTGTCGGTATGGGAACCAGTGAGCGAGAGGGCCTGGACAAACTTAAGAGGGGAACAATTGCGGGTATGCTATCAAACCGGGTATTCCAGCGCCGTACCATCACTGCACTGAAGTACTTCGGTTTCTGGACAGCCCCGTGGTGGACGTCGTGAATTAGGTTGTTAGGCTGAGATGTGCAGTCTTGTTGTTGTTTTCCCTTTTATTTTCAGATCGGGGATCCCTTCCTTCGTGATGCACGAATCGGGTGGAGTTGACAACAGCCAAACAGATAGTCCATAGCGCGCATTACCACGGGTCGAAGCTTGGGGAGAAAATGAAATGAGATGAGATCAATAGGGTCTGGAGAGTTATAGGGGTTATCAGACAGGATATAGTCCTTTAATAGGGAAAAAAATGATCGTCTACCACAGTTATGGAAGGACATCAGGTGATTAAACAAGACAGGATAAGGATGAATCTGTACTCAGTAGTGTAGTCATCAGAGTGAAGCTAAGATTGTCAATATAACTATACTACCTGAGACAGGACAGTTTACTGCATGTGGGCTAAGAGGCGGTGTGGTGAGGGTAAACCAAACTCGTAACGACTGGGGGGTGTAAATTCCTGGGGGTTGTTAGTAAGAAGGACAATACTAGGACAATCTAGGAAGGAAGGTGGATGCGAGGGAGAAGGTCCCCAGTCCCCGAAGCACTACTATCAGCCTTAATCAGTGAGTGGTGCGTGACGAAGATTTTTCGATGCTATCCTCGGATGTTGATAGTGGAGAGTCGGGAGTCTAAATGTATGTTTATATGTGTTGTATGTGTCCACTCCTGGGAGCAGCAAATTTGGTTTGTCATTTTTGTTTGGTTGACGAGGTAGGTTTTGGCGCGGTGTAGCCTCGATATTGACGAAGGCAGCTACAGCAACGCACGTCGACGTAGGCCATGGGCATCGCAGAGTTTCTTCCGGCTATCCCAGGTATATTGATTTTTTATTGAATACTTTTGGACAGGCGAAAAGGCCAGTTTTTGTTATTGTTTATGGCATTGCCAAATAGCTCAACCGAGGCGAGGCCAACACCAGCAGTAACAATCAGAAAACAGCAGTGCCCTTTTTTTTATTTCCCGAATTTAAAGGCCAGGCTCAGAACCACCGGCGATGGGCGATGCACCCGTGCTACTGGAGGGGTGGTGGGTATACGAACGCACCATGGTGCAACGTAACAGAGCGACCCTCTCTGCAGGGCGTACCCATCCACCACACGAGGTTTTCATCCCTCGTGCATGCTACCAGATCTGCAAGGTGGAAAACCATCCAAGCAGTCAAAGTGCGGTTTTGTGCATTAATAGACTACTCCAGTTACCAGTTTTTTTTCGGTCGGGGGAAAGCAAGGCCAGTAAAAACAGCTCAATCAATTTGGACAAGCAGACAGCAAACAGTCGCTGGCAGAGGCAAGTCGCGGAGGAGGCAGTGAAATGACAGTTGCCAATGTGACAGTGGGGACGGCAAAGTGATACTCAGTGCGAGTGCACTATGGCTAAACGGCGCCTGAACGTTGGTGTGAGCTACCATGTCTAGCAGAAGCGTACCGCGTAGTTGTGTGTGTTTAGTGAACTGTGGAGCAAATCATCATGTGGATTCGATGTAAATACATCGGTGTACAATGTGCCATAGTAGTGAGGAAAAGCTGACTTTTGTTTCGTTTTTGTCAGTTAGAGTTTAACCGACAGCACCACTCACTAGACAGAGCTGGTAGGGTAATCCGGGGTAGGGATTTGACTAGAACGATGTATAGGTTGGTTGAGAAAGAAAAACAACTAGGCCGGTAACACAACATACTCAGATCAAGTAAGCGTTTAAGTCCTGCAGTGGCTTGAGGTGGGGAAGGTAGGATGACTGGATCTTCTACTTGCCTACTAACATTATCGTCGCTATACTCAAATGTGTACTGGACCTATTTCATATAGGGGGTCGGGGGGTAGTTGGATTTTAAGTAGGACGGCAGCAGTTTCACAAGTAAGGAATTTGTCCAGGGACTGAGAAAAAGTGTGATGATGCGCGATGTTTCGCAGCTGCTCAGGAAGGCTGTTCCAGATGCGAGCGTAGTAAACTAAAAAGAAGTAGTGACGTATGTTTGTACGAGCTGGGGGGGATACTAAAAGGTTGTAGGAGTTACGGAATCGGTAGCGAGGACGTGAGTTAACGTTGGGTCTAGCCTCTGCTATAAAGGCCTTTTTGTGCAGCAGGCGGTGTAGGAGAGTTAGATTTATCTTAAACCGTCTGAGCCATAGTGGCTCGAGGCCAAGGGTTTGGCAGCGAGAGCGGTAAGAAAGAGGGTTTGACCGAGGGAACAGCTTTTTTGTGAATGAGCGTTGGACGTTTTCAAGTGCGAGCCTACAGCTTTGAGTATAAAAGGAGGAGAACATGGGACAGAATTCGACGATTGGCCGTACGCATAGCTTATAAATTGCAACCATTGTGTCTGGAAGGTGAAAGGAGCGCAGGATTAAAAAACTGAGCCTGCGTGCTCGGGCAACCTGAAACTGCACCTGGCAGGAGAAGTTAAATGTACAGGAGTATCTGAGGCCAAGATCTTTGATATCCGCTGAATGAGTGATGGGATTTCCATTTATTATGAAAGCATCAGCCGGGAGGGAACAGCGGCAGGAAGTTATGTAGGATTTCGTGGAGGAGAAGCTTAGACCGGAGTCGTTTGACCAACGAGTCAGCGAGTCTAAGTCTTGCTGAATCTGGTGAAACGTAAGAGCTCGTGCTGATGGGGGGAATGTGTACGCTATTTTTATGTCGTCCGCGAAAAGGAAGACTTTACCATGGGATACGGCACCGAAGACGTCGTTGATGTACAGCAAGAAGAGGATGGGGCCTAGCACACTTCCTTGGATGACTCCACTAGTGATCGATAGTGGTGATGATTGTATGTCCCCAATTTGTGTTACTTGAGTCCTGTCAGATAGGTAGGAGGCGAACCACTGAAATAAGGTTCCAGTGATGCCAGCGGTACTAAGTTTGTGCAGCAGAGATGCATGGGGGACCTGGTCAAAGGCTTTTTGAATATCCAGGTAAATTGTTACAGTGGAGTTCCCGGCGTCGTAGGCTGCTGTGATGGTCTCGAAGAAGTGGAGCTGGCAGCTACTAACGGATCTTTGAGACAGGAAACCATACTGCCGGTCATCTATGGCATTAGTTGTCAGTAGCAACTTGGTTAATGGAACTTTGACTTTATAACCGAAGTCTAGACCACATATGAGTTTTGCGACGGTATAGTTGGTCAGCAAAAAAATAATTAAAACGATAATTAAAAAACACGCCAAACCCTCCTTATACCTTACTACCCCTTTGACTTGCTTGAAGCCTAAAATTCCTTCCAACTAGGTCCCTACCCTGGACTACTCCATCCGCTCCGTTTATCGTGTAGTTCCTCGTCTTGCCTAACCCTAACCAACATGAAACAGGAGAAGTCAGAATTCTTCACACCTGCGAACGTATCATACACCCCGCGGTATGCCATTGTTTGGCTCGATCGCTCACGCTCCAACATCGTTTAGCCGTGGTTCACACGCTCTTCGTACTTTCCTCATTGTCTCAATGGTAGATGCCGCCTCACTTCAAGCGACCTGCGTTTTCCAGCAGCTGTCTGCTGGTTGCTTGTTCGAAATGACTGAGCTGTTTTACTGGCCTGGCTTTCCCCCGACCGGATAAAATATCTGGTGGCTGGAGTTATTTATTAATGCACAAGTCACACTTATGACTGCTTGGATGGTTTTCCACCTTGCAGATCTGGTAGCATGCGCGAGGGATGAAAACCTCGTGTGGTGGACGGGTATGAAACAGGAGAAGTCAGAATTCTTCACACCTGCGAACGTATCATACACCCCGCGGTATGCCATTGTTTGGCTCGATCGCTCACGCTCCAACATCGTTTAGCCGTGGTTCACACGCTCTTCGTACTTTCCTCATTGTCTCAATGGTAGATGCCGCCTCACTTCAAGCGACCTGCGTTTTCCAGCAGCTGTCTGTTGGTTGCTTGTTCAAAATGACTGAGCTATTTTACTGGCCTGGCTCTCCTTCAACCCGATAGAATATGTGGTGGCACAAGCCACAATTATGATTACTTGATGGTATACTACCTTGCAGATCTGTTAGCATGCACCAGGGAATAAAACCCGTGCCCCGCAGGGAGGGTCGCCCTGTTGCGCTGCGCTAGGGTGCGTTTGTATACACGCCAACCCTCCAGTGTCACAGGTGCTTTACCCATCGCTGGCGGTTCTGAGCATGGCCCTTGGTTCAGAAAATCAATAAAAGGGCATCATCGTTTTCTGTTTGTTGCTACCGGGCTGGACTCGCCCGGTTGTGTCATTTAAATGACAAAGCTCTAAGCTACAGACGGCGAAAAAACTGGCCTCCCGTCCGCTAAAAAGAGAAATTCGTAAAAAGACAGATGTAATGGTCTAAAGACTCTGTTATATCTATGGCTAACATCGACGTGTGGAGCTGTAGCTGTTCTTGTCATAATTGGGGTCGTACCACACTAAAGCCTACTTAGTCAACCAAAGAAAACACACGCACCGGCCTAATACCTGCTAGGTCCCTTGTAATTTACTATCATATGTTGGTAAACCCAACCCT
Organism: Opisthorchis viverrini; assembly: GCF_000715545.1. NCBI lineage: Eukaryota > Metazoa > Platyhelminthes > Trematoda > Opisthorchiida > Opisthorchiidae > Opisthorchis > Opisthorchis viverrini. The sequence continues at coordinate 699,987 of NW_008751662.1, forward strand.
TGGTCGCTATTCTACTAAGCAGAAATTCATCCCTACTCTATCTCATGTGGTCACTTGTCATCGCTATAATCATGGTAGACATCACGTTTTATTTCTATGTATAGTATTGCACATTATCCCATCTGATGTCTCCGAAAGCCCACCGTGCTTTACTGATCTCATCCCACTTCCTCATCTTCCCAATCTTTGAACTTCGGCAATATCAGATAAGGATTACCTGGTTGGTTGTTATCCACTGCACTCAGCCTATGATCTGGATCCACAGGGATCCCAACCGGACCAAAAAGGAAGGAGGAAAAAAACGTGATCTAACATCAATTTTGCTCTACCTCTGCGAACCAATCACAACTAACGGAGACAGTGTGCATCACCCAAGTCTCATTGGACTGTTCAAATCCTGTATTTACTATCAAACTCCCGCCGGTTGATCCGAAAGTGCAGGTGTCGGCTGTGTATAACAGGAACCTAAGGCGGTAAAATGACCATTCTTGTTAAAGGAAGAACTTTGATCTGCCATGCTCCTCATGTTCCGAGGATACAATAAGTGGGTTCAATGCGGCGTTGTTTGACATACTCCACACATATCGGTATGTTCACTGTGCATGGCGAAGTCAGTCGGGTATCGATAGATCACTGGTGGATAGGGCCCACTCTCATAGTGACGACTTGCGTCGCACAAAGCATCTGCAGCAGAGCTTGTAGCGACCCAACCACCCACATACTTGACTGTTCAACTCACAATCGCTCACTGGATCGCGAGGCTTGTCTTTTTTCTCATACGCACAAACACGTCGCATTAAGCTGGCTCATCGGACATCGATTGTCTGCACCGCCTAGTCAGCGCAGCAACCACTCATGTGCCGACGCGCCCACGTATACGCACTGGGACCTACATAAAGTCAAACCGAACCCAGTCAAGACACACAGACGCGCGCGCGCAGCGTGCAGCACGTCAAATTCTCCACAAGTCCACGGACAACAATGGAGTACGTGTAGCAGTCAAACTGCGGAGAAAAACACGTTACCACCGTCCGGACTTTCACCGAGGGACTCTCACGTACGATAAGTTCCTTTTTGACTTGCTATCATCCCCGCACTGTATTCATTTTCATACGTGTCGCAACCATACAAAAACGTCTATTAGCGCACATTCACCTTCTGATTTGTATTATGGCCATCGCCAACTGTGCACTAATAAGCTCAGGTACATATATCCCATGCAAACTCATTTTTCTTGCAACAGTTTGGTCAGCAAACGCCACTGCGTCGAATCAACCTAAGGGGGAGCATCCCAAGCTGTAATGTGCGACACGGATTTCTCCCAAACCGTTCTTGCGTGACAAACATGCTCGTGTTTATGGACAGCTTAACCCAAGCCAAGGACGAAGGACTCATATCGGATGCCATATTTTTCGACTTCTCAAAAGCATTTGATAGGGTCCCACACGTCCCGCTGCTCCACAAACTCGAGTCTTACGGGATTCAAGGGAAAATCCTTCGCTGGATCAAGGCGTTCCTATCAGACAGATCATTCCGAGTGAGAGTAGGCTCGACCTACTCCTCTCCAGCGCCGGTCTCCATTGGAGTTCCTCAAGGCTCCGTCTTGGGACCACTCCTGTTTCTGATCTACGTCAACGACCTCCCAGACGTTCTTGCGAGTCCATGCTTACTTTTTG
>NW_008751662.1:702685-731312 GCF_000715545.1 Opisthorchis viverrini
GTGCTACACCCATTTTTCACTTGTGCCTTTCAGGTGAACGGCAACCACTGACCGACAAGAACAAAACCGACCCGGGAATCTTGGACAAAAGCCTCGATCCTGTGTATCAATCCGTGAATCCATGACCACCTTACTGAGCAGTGCTGCTACAGTTCGTCAGTTGTGCAGACAATCTTCACTGTCTTGTTCAGTCTGGGTTCACAGGTATTATTTTCCTCTGCTCTGATGCATGCTTGAGAATGTTTTACTTCGAGCCAGGAAATAGCGGTAAAAAGGACAAATTTATGTGAATAACGATGCACGTAATTTTTTGCGGTTTGCTATGTATATTTAAGTGACCAATTAAGGTTATTAGAAACATGTTTTCGGCCCACTGATCCCAAATAAGCTGTTATTGGTGATATTAGTTTCCCTCGGCCATTTTGGCATGGTCATACCCTCGAGCAGGACGCGCCAACCACTATGGCCTGCGGTGGCAGAGCATTTCATGACCCCAGCCCACGTCTTGAGATTATTGCGAAAAGTGGAACTTAATGTGGATAAATTTAAATTTGATCCGCGTAATTATTCATACTCAACAATGCACCTCGATGGGCTATTTTTCTCGTCCGTAAGTGCAGGCGTTTTAACCAATGCCCTGTTTTTTCAACCTGCGCCCGTGCTTTAGTTCGAATTGGCCGGCCATGTCGTGGCAGTTCTGCTGCCTCTCCAGATCCAATATTCCGGCTCCACACTACCTCTAGCTTGAAGCTTTTTTTTCTGTCACGTTGCAGGCCAGAAGCTTTTTGTTATACCCTCAGTCGTGCTGGTTTTTCCCGCCACTTTTAAATCCCAACGATCAGATCTTGTGTCATCTGATATGTTTTCCATAGGAGATAAAGAGCCCTTGTAGTTTTGGGTCCCTATCCATGCCACATCGGGTGTCATGAAATCTACTTTCTTAATGACTACTGTTTACGTCACCATCCCTTCTCCAGGAAATTCCCAAGAATCGCAACCCCCCTCAGTCATGCTCTTATTCTGACTGTAATAATATTATCCTGCCTGGCGGTATGCTACCCACTAGTTGGGAATAAATATTATTATTATTACTATTATTATAATTTTTGAATCCCAAACCTCAACCCCACTCGAACCAACCATGCCTACATCGGATGTTCCCACAGTCTATGACTCTCCCTTTTCCCAAAACCCACTTGTATTCACAATCCCCGCTAATCATGCTTTTATTCTGACTGTAACTTTACGATCAAGCCTAGCGGCATGCCGCTCACAAGTTGAGAACAAACGTTATTATTATTTTTGTGGCGGACCATGTGAGGATTTACTGCTCTCATGTTTATTTCGACGGCAGTGGTCCAGCAATCTAACTGATCCGGTTGTAGCAGACGCCTACAACAAGAGTACGGAGCTTTTTACTGAATGGCCTCACAACGGCCACTACAATCCTGGAACCCAAACGCTTAATTGGTTGATTTTGGGGCTCCAAGATCATCGTATCTAGCTGTCATTCGGCAGATATTGCTGAAGTCCTCAGTTTTGTCCACAGTGAAGTATAACATGTCAGTTTGCCTCGGGTCCACCCACAGTTGAACAATGACGTTTCGCAGGCTTTGCCCGGTGAAGCGTCGCGTGCTAAAACAGTGCTCTCACAAAAGCTTTGATCACTGCATAACAGTATTCAGACGCCAATGAGTCGCCGCAGTATGAGGATGCATTCTCAATTCTACCGGAATCACGGCGAGATCGCGCGCTAGATTAGGTGGGGGCCAGAGAATGATATATTTCAGGGCTCGTGCCCGACAATATGCTGCACTAGGTTTAAATTGGCCCAGACAAGTGGATCAGGTGCACAATCTAAATCCGACCGACAAATGCGCAGATCCAGTTCCCTCGACAGAGCGCGCTGTTTCAAGAAATGTTTCGGGAAGCCATTGTTCTCGACAATCCAGCGGAGTTTTCATGAGCTACTTCTTTGAAGGCCCAGTCCGAGCGTATATCAGGACAGCGGCGCAGGATGGAGACAATTTACAAGCCACTGAGGCCAGTGCAAGCGAGTCCTTCACCATGAAGAAAGGCTAACAAACTAAAAGATGGGATAGGAAGAATTCCGCTCCAACACTGCTTCGCCGCTTGTGGTTTGGAACTGCTACGGCCTACGAGCCGAGCGTGAATGCGATCAGACATACGGTGTGGTTGCTCACTGATCCAGCATCAAGGCGAGCTGTGATTAGCTGAAAGTCAGGACCAATTGGCCAACAGTGATTCAGTATCTGCCAAAACCCGACTGCCCGCGGTGCATTCCGAGGACGTACGGACCCCAGACTGTGGCTCATTATTACTAAAGACGTCGTTTTGTACGTGATTTTTATCTTGTATTGTGTCTAATACGCCGTTTGCACACTTGTTTTTGTTCTTCTGCCAAAAACGCCAACGTAGAAGGATCAGGCAGAGGGCTGAGCTAAAGCAATTCTTCCAAACCACCACCCAACACGACGAGGTTAGATTGTTCTCAGTCACGTATCAAGGTACGGGTCCCCCACGGAACCTTTGGGTGTCCTTCCGATACCCGGAAAATTACCGGATAAAGTGTACCGTCACCCCCGTCATCGTCAGGGGTACGAATAAAGATGTATGTGAGCTCTCCAAACGTCCTCCTACAAGAAATGATTTCGGGCAAGATGCCCACTTACTCCGTCTTTGTTTACTAACACCATCAATGAAATAACGAAACGAGCGCTGGAAAATTTCAGAAATTTAATAAACAGGTCTCTTTGAGCACGGTGCTTTTTGACACGGAGCATACACACAAAGTTTTACTAAATTGTTATGTGGAGCTGGAAGCTAGTGCATTACTGAAATGCTACTAAATGCTAGCAAGACTTTCAGAATGTGCTTCAAGTAGACATACTTGCTTGAAGGCAGTCCTTGAACATGCCTGTTAGTATCCAAGGCATGGAACCGGAAGTGGCATTGGCTCTGACGGTAATTAGACACGAAGCGCAAGTAACAATCTCAAAGGTAGCAGTCGTCTCCCCTAGTTTGTGCTACCCGTGGTATTAACTAGGCATATCAATGTATCCCAAAGTATGCATGTACCAGACTAAGTGCGGCTTCCGTTGTGTAGCCGTCAAACTAGGAGACTTCGGACGGAGACTCTGAGCTACCATTAGTCCTCCGCCCATTTAAGCCTCTGAACTATAGCTAGAGTATTCTGAAACCGGCGAATTCGGAGGAATTCGTTCGGGATACGGGTTTTGGTGGAGCAGACAGTACTTCACCCAAAACATGCACCCTACGGTGAGGACTAAGTTGAATAGACAAGTGCCGAGCTCCGTCTGCAGGGACTAGCGAAGTTCTCCGTGCCTAATTCGGGAAGGAGGAAATTTAGAAGTGGACGAAATTGATAAAGAAGAACGGAATAAAAAACTGCAAAACGTTTGGGGGCTCCTCTCTCCAGAATGGGCCTTGAGCGACCTTCCCCGTGCCTATCTGGCAAAACCGAGCCAATGTCACCGATGCACATGCATCGAGCTTATATTCATATTGTCCGGATGAGTGTTGGAAGTGTAACTAGATTTGGTGTTTGTTGTAGGCGGTACATAGCTTTTCCTCCTTGACCCATTTCTTGCTTGTGTTCTATGACTTTGTTGAAATAAATCGATATGTTTGTACAACATTGAAGCACCATGTCCTCATTCGATGTTGCCACTAAATGGTGGTTACACCGGTGACAGTAGGCAAACATGTCGTTCGCCAGGTACAGTGTCGAACTCGCTGGCTCCTTGCCAAATACGCGGACGTGAGTTTTTATTACGCGTGATACGGGGGTACCGTCAGCTGGGATGATTGTCAACAGTGACGAGCATTTAATCGGATCAAACGCTGTTCGAAAACACGTGAAACGTGCTGAACTGGCCTTCGTGTATTACGGACTATTTTCGAATCTTGACTTCAAAGATTACAAAGTACACATGCCATTTTAGAGCAACATACTCCCTGGTTCGGTCTGAGCGCATATTTTGTTTTTGGAAAAGATGCTGCGCGGTACGTTCGAAATCGGTTACGTATTACCGATGTGCAAATTAGTGGAAGAATTTTTTCTCTTTTCAGTCTATTCACAGAGTACACACAAACCACCACTCTAACACAACATTTAAGAGATAATCCCTGTTATTTCGCGCTCACTTTCTATTTTGCATCCATGCTTAACCATGACATCGATTTATACCGATTGCATTCTGCAGCCATCGATAGACCAAACAGGTGTGGGCGAAGTGGCTATTCGTCGAACGTAAATGTGGTGTGCAATGCTAAACTTGTAAGGTTCAAATGAACGGGCTTAGAGGACTACCAGATAAGCCAATTAGATAACTCTCCTGATCTGGGGTTCCGCGCCAGTTGCCTCTTCATTAAGGGTGCAATACATATCGGAGCTAAGAAGAGAGCAACTAAAAACCAAACTCAATCTCCATCGCTGACTCAGAAAGACTGAGGCGGTTATTCGCATTACTCGGGATACTCGATGCAAAACTGGGGCTTTATTCTAAGGCACTGGAGGATTCAAACACAAAGAATTCAACAACCTGGACTAAAGTTGATAAAGAAATTCATTCGCTGAGCGATTACCTCGCACTATTCGTCCCGGATCCGCCGGCTGGGAGGAAAGTCATAAAGCTCTCTAACGCATCAATAAACACCACCACAGTGTCTTTAGTGGACAGGCGGTTAAAGGAGAGAAAAATGATAATCCGGGGGTCATTCTCCGGAAAAATCACGCCAACGAAGCTGACGCAATCTCTGCTTACTAGTATCTTTACTGAGCCTGATGACCGATCCCACGTGGAAGGGTTACGCCAGAAAGGAAGCAAGCGAGCACTTTAATTAACGCTCCACTGGGACATAGCGGCCACCGTTTGTTAACCTTTGATTTTATCTTCTATTGGGCCAGAAATCCCAAACCTTAAATGTGGTTTCCAGACTTCTGCCGTGCAGACTTTTCGAGACTTTTTCAATGGAAGAATTCTATAGGACCATTGTCCAGAAAGTTCACGAGGCTGACGTGATGTTCGACGCAAAATAACCAGCATGCAGCCGCCTGAGTCGCAGGCTGCATGAAAGAACTGGGCGACTTCTCAACTTTTTTCCAAAAATTCGACCACAGTAGATACAGAAGATGAGCAGGCGTTTCGTAAAATGCGGAACCGGTGTAACTCAGAAATTTGCCAATAGAACAGGCGGAAACAAGCCACCATTCTGGGCCTCGGTAGGAAAAAATTGTGCTGTTCGAATACATGCGACATCGCCGCAGAAACAAGCCGTCCGCGTTCTCCTCGAGGGGCAAGAACGGAGAACCCATGAGTGACACAACAGTGGTATCTGAGATTTAGAGACAACATAATGCAGGTCCATATTCAGCCTCAGCGTACTCGTCACATTCACTCTCGTCAAGGAGTAACTACGAACAGCCTCTAACCGACTTAGTCTTCACGGTGGAGAACATCCGTCAACTCTTGCACAGGATCAGCCCATTCTGCGCGTTGGGGCCCGACGAGGCCTATCCAAGGATCCTGAGGGTTACGTCGTCTATGCTGGCTAATCATTTATACCTGGTGTTTTGCTGGTCGCCCAACGAAGACCGCCTTTCCTTTGCTTAGAAGGAAGAAATTGTCACGCCAGTCTCCAAACCTGGTGACCGACTACCGCTTTGCAGCTACAGGCATATAAGCCTCACTAGCGTGCCGCGCAAGATGATGGAACGCATTCTGAAGCAAGCTGTCCCAGGTCACCTTAATTCCAGCGACCTAATATCTGTAGCTAAACACGTATTTCTCCCAAACCGTTCTTGCGTGACAAGCATGCTCGTGTTTATGGACAGTTTAACCCAAGCTAAGGACGAGGGACTTATATCGGATACCATAATTTACGACCTCTCAAAACCATTTGATAGGAGTCCACACGTGCCGCTGCTCCACAAACTCGGGTCTTACGGGATTCAACGGACAATCCTACACTGGATCAAGGCGTTCCTATCAGACGGACTATTCCGAGTGAGAATAGGCTCGACTTACTCTTCTCCAGCATCGGTCTCCATTGGAGTTCCTCAATGCTCTGACCTGGGACCACNAGGCTGACGTGATGTTCGACGCAAAATAACCAGCATGCAGCCGCCTGAGTCGCAGGCTGCATGAAAGAACTGGGCGACTTCTCAACTTTTTTCCAAAAATTCGACCACAGTAGATACAGAAGATGAGCAGGCGTTTCGTAAAATGCGGAACCGGTGTAACTCAGAAATTTGCCAATAGAACAGGCGGAAACAAGCCACCATTCTGGGCCTCGGTAGGAAAAAATTGTGCTGTTCGAATACATGCGACATCGCCGCAGAAACAAGCCGTCCGCGTTCTCCTCGAGGGGCAAGAACGGAGAACCCATGAGTGACACAACAGTGGTATCTGAGATTTAGAGACAACATAATGCAGGTCCATATTCAGCCTCAGCGTACTCGTCACATTCACTCTCGTCAAGGAGTAACTACGAACAGCCTCTAACCGACTTAGTCTTCACGGTGGAGAACATCCGTCAACTCTTGCACAGGATCAGCCCATTCTGCGCGTTGGGGCCCGACGAGGCCTATCCAAGGATCCTGAGGGTTACGTCGTCTATGCTGGCTAATCATTTATACCTGGTGTTTTGCTGGTCGCCCAACGAAGACCGCCTTTCCTTTGCTTAGAAGGAAGAAATTGTCACGCCAGTCTCCAAACCTGGTGACCGACTACCGCTTTGCAGCTACAGGCATATAAGCCTCACTAGCGTGCCGCGCAAGATGATGGAACGCATTCTGAAGCAAGCTGTCCCAGGTCACCTTAATTCCAGCGACCTAATATCTGTAGCTAAACACGTATTTCTCCCAAACCGTTCTTGCGTGACAAGCATGCTCGTGTTTATGGACAGTTTAACCCAAGCTAAGGACGAGGGACTTATATCGGATACCATAATTTACGACCTCTCAAAACCATTTGATGGGAGTCCACACGTCCCGCTGCTCCACAAACTCGGGTCTTACGGGATTCAACGGACAATCCTACACTGGATCAAGGCGTTCCTATCAGACGGACTATTCCGAGTGAGAATAGGCTCGACTTACTCTTCTCCAGCATCGGTCTCCATTGGAGTTCCTCAATGCTCTGACCTGGGACCACCGCTGTTTCTGATGTACGACAGCGACCATCGAGATGCTCTTGCAAGTCCATGTCCGCTTTTTGCAAAAGGCATGAAATCTTGGAGTTCCAATGCCAGTACCCTCCAAATGGATGTAGACGCTGCAAAACAGTGTTCGTTGGACCGGCACCTTTCTCTGAATAACAAAAAGTGCGTCCATGTGTGTAAGTTGAAATAGACCCAGCGAGAGTCATTGCCATGCATGGTGAGAAAGTATGCTAACGACCAAATTTTGTGTTATCTGATATGTTCTCCATGGGAGATAAAGAGTCCTTGCAATTTTAGATCCATACCCATGCCACCTCAGGTGTGATGAAGTCTACTTCGTTAGTGACCACTGTTTACGTCACCGTCCCTTTTCCAGGAAATTTTCATTAATCGCAACCCCAATTAGTCATGCTCCTTTTCTGACTGTAATACTATGCTCATGCCTGACGGTATGCTACCCACTAGTTGGGAATACATATTATTATTATTATGACGTCATGAGGATAGACGCCAAAAATAATTTGGGTATCTGGCCCTCATCAAACTTGTTCTTCTCGCTGCAGCATGAAAAATGAGCCAAAAGGGCATTCAGCATTTTACGCACCTTCTCCCGTATCACTCAAATCAACGTCCTACAGCCTACGACCGACTGCTCCTGGAACACGTCAACCAAGTTGTCTACTCAGGAAGCGCGAAAGACGTCACCCTCATTGGGCGTGTCCAGCCAGCCGCTACGAAAATTGTTGTCGGCTTAAATCCGCGGGCTACAAAACCCATCTCGCGATGCTTTATCTCTTTCCTCTGGAGTATCGTCGCCTCCGAGGGGACCCTTACTTACGCCCTGTTTGAACAAAGCTTGGCAAACAGGTTTTTTACCGTTGACCCAACAAACACACGGCTGGGACATAGTAGGAAAATTTTCAAACTCAGAGCACATACATTCATTAGGCAAAAATTTTTCTCACTTCGGGTAGTAGGTGCGTGGAATGACCTTCCTCCGACGGTTGTTCACGCTCCTTCTAGAACCCAGTTTAAAGCACTATTAGACACTTTTTTGCAAATCCTCGCGCTGGCAAGCATACTGGCTCGCGCTGAGAATGTAAAGAGCAGTGCTACACCCTTTTTTCACTTGTGCCTTTCAGGGGAACGACGGCCACCGACCGATAAGAACAAAAGTGACCCGGGAAACTTGGGCAGTATCCTCGATCCTGTGTATCAATCCGTGAATCCGTGAATCCGGGTCGCTTGCCAGACAACCATCACGGCGAGCTCTGATTGGCCGAAAATCTAGACCCAATAACCGACCACGATTCAGTATCTGCCGAATGCGGATTGAGAGTGTGTAGCGACTGCCGGTTTGATTGATTTATGTGTAGGCATTGATGATGTACAACCTTGCGTATTGGGTTTCATCTCATGATCTTTCTTTCTGTCTTCCATCCACAAAAATTGTCGTGAACACCTGTCTTCGGAGAATCACTGTACCTAGGCGCTTCCGTAACGAGCAAACTACATACTTGGCAACCTTGCCAGGATGGTTACCACACAGTGGTGGACCTACCACAAAGACGCTGGCTCTACACATGGGCATTCAGGCCTCGGAGCTAGCAAGTTACCAAATATCGCACGACGGACGCAGCCCCCAGACAGCAACATTGCACACGCTCACCAGCCTCACGGGACACCAGTAGCACTGACCGGTTCGTGCACGTCATGATGCACCAGGGACGGTGTTCTTCCAAAGGGCGACCAGTGTAGTATACGGGGTCTGCTTGTTTGCTCGACTTATATTGGTGTTGTACAACCATGCTTATCGGGCTTCGGCTCATGAGCTCTCCTTCTGTTTCCGATTCACAGAAACTGCCTTGAACACCTACTTTCGGAGAATCGCTGTCCGCCGGTGCTTCCACAGCGTGCATACTACGACAAGAAGATCTCATAATCTCCGTATACACTGTAAACAATGGGGGTGCGATGGCTCGGTGATTAGAGCGCGAATTTACTGACAGGAAGGTTCAAACCTGACCCCTGCCTCTCGACTTCCCCTGTCTAGACTTGGGCAACCTGGCAGTATCCCAGCCCTCGTGCATGCTTCGTGTGGTATGGCAGCTAGGCACCAAAAGGATGCTACAGCTGAACTATTTATTTATTTTTATTGCACCGAAAGGTTTCTACGGCTGAATGATTTCATAAACGACGCACAGCACATGTATTTTTTAACCTTGTTTCATGTGATGAATCACATTGTCGTTTTGACAAATACGCTAAGCCGGAAGATTCAGATCGGGAACCAAGCTGAGAAAATACCGTTATTACACCCAGAAAACCACCGGTGAGCGAAACCATCAGGGATCAAAATGGAGCGGCCATCTTGTACAAAAATGCCTCAACCGTTGAGCCAAACACTCCGATCAACTGTTATCATAGCCACCAACTGTCACTCATCTGGAGGCTACAGCTGACGTAGAACCCTGGATGGTCACCGTGGAACCTCCTACTGTCTCGGAGGTCCATGAAGCACCACCAAGTTTCTGGTCCGGATTATCTCCCACTCGCATTTTTCAAAGTGGGGATAAAGTCCTTAGCGCTTGTCTGATCTGTTTGCCTGCATTTGGAAAAAGGGAACTGCTCCAGACGACTAGAGACCCGATGGCAGTGCCCACTTTCGAAAAAGGGGCTCGTCGTGTGTGGTAATAACAGGGGTCAGCTTGACCCCGGCGTCACTTGTGCTTCGTTGCTTTATGGCGGCTCGTCAAACACTGACTCGAGAGTAGCAGTCGTCTCGGAACGTCTTCTTCGCCCGATTCAGAGTGGTGGGAGCAGAGAAGTCGCCAATATCTGGTCTGGCAGAGGGATATGTTAGAGATTTGGAGACGCTTGTGCGCTGTCGGTGCTGCTCGCCTTCCTGGATGAGGGACCGTATGATCCCCATTGCGCTTGGTTAGTGTTGCTGCAAGCTATAACTCTTTATCGATGTCAGTGATGGAGAAAAGTGTTACTATGACTCACATTTGCTTATAGTTCAGTCAGACGGAGCATCTCAACATTATCCTCTGGAAAACTAAGCTTGGCATTGAAAATTCACGATCGGCCGCCATATCATTGGGAATCGGTACTTCCTAATGCTGTACACAGCTTCTGGTCAGTGTTATGTACGGCCACCAAGTGTAGTCCACTCGAACGTTTGTTTCAATACACACGTCGCTCAATCCTTGGAGTTGCGTTTCCATAATGGTTGACCATCAATAGTCTAATCATGCTGCAGCTAAGTGATAGGTCATCAAATTATCCACTGCTGGTAGAAGTCGACCTCCTAAATTGCAACTCCCGCTCTGCACACAGTGCTCATGGAGACGAAAGGGTCGAAACTGTATTCCCTCGGCTTCTAGCCCCCCTTCATGGTTAAGAATACAATTGTTCTCAGTCTGTCTGAATCTAATGAGCACACCGAACACCCAGATCTGGCTGGAACGGCGGAATGTCAGTACGACAGCTACCTCTCTAGAACAACATCGACGCGTTCATTCTTACAGTTGAAGCCTTACTCAGTACATCATCTCCTATTTACGTTAGTTCATGTGTCGGGGTGAATTTCATGATTGTTGTCTTCGCATTATTATAATCATCCGACATACTCATACTGAATTCTCGTATCTACATGTGAGACAAGGAAAGCATAGTTTATTATCGATAACTCGGACGCATTTTTAACGTTTCAAGTATGTCATTAGTCTTCGAGTCGTGAGCAGGATCTTTTCACAAAGGTCAAGTGACAACCATCGGAGACAAAAACTGTTAACACGGCACACGCATGTTGGCTTTCGTTTTAGATCCGTCACAGATGCAAACGCTGAAATAATGACTAAACGTGTGCTTAGGGAACGTGGTGGAGCGTAGTAATGGGTTGGTGTTTGTGCAACGCACTGATGATGTCACCCGACTGGTGATGAAACGTTTGCAGTCAAATTGCTCAGCTCAGCGAACAAACCAACGACCGTTTATGTCACCTGAGCTACCAACATTCTTCTCTATAGTCTAAGCTCCCCTGACCTGAGAAAACGGGGTTGATTAGTATTAATTACCGGCGGTTGGCCTTCTATGTCACCTGAGCTACCAGCATTCTTCTCTATAGTCTAAGCTCCCCTGACCTGAGAAAACGGGGTTGATTAGTATTAATTACCGGCGGTTGGCCTTCACAGTCTCAGGACACAGTGCTGCACTGGTGCCTCAGCAACCTGGATTCATTCACACACGTCCGACAGCTTGAGTCAAAAGGCAATAATATTAGGTGAAAACCCACTACTTATTGAGGTAGCCAACATCTAGGAGAATTGTTTTTGTCTCGCAGAGCTTTTTAATGCTGTATGACCAGTCTAGCTGGAATGCTCCGAATTCCCATGAGAATTCCAGCACTAGATCCTCTGAGAATGTAAAAGTTTCTCGAATGCATAGGTGCCTCTCATTGGGGTGTTTCTTGCCTAAGGTATTCATAAACCAGTAATCCTGGAACCAACTGATTTCAAGATTGGTTTACTGGATACCTTGATGCAACCAGGGCCGTATATATCTCGAGGTAGCCCCGCAGTTAGGGAGCGAACTTACTGGCCGAAGGGTCCGTGATTCAAGCTCAACATTTTTACATCTCAGCTGCTCCTGTCTAGATTCGGGCAATCTGGCAGTGTATTACGCCTATTGCTTCCCTCGGGTTGCGTGGCAGCGAAAGGGTATTACAGCTGAACGATTATTATTATATCGACATGGAGTTTCTAAAGTTCGTGGTTCAAATGCAGTTTTGGCTTTTTGACTGTTCTTGTTCAGGCTTAGACATCCTGACATAATCTCGGTTGCCATGCTTCTTCCAACCTGTTCTGCTTTTATGTTATTTTGTATCCTTATAATGTTGCGTTTTGGACCAAGAACGCTACAACCCATCGTTTTAGAGCAGATTTGGCGGGATACCGTTGCCTCCAGGTGTCCATACACAAATTTCCAATCTGGCCTCCACAAAACATTTAGCTTGGATTTCCAGAAAGGTGCCGCGAGATATGATTACGGATAACTTAAACACACGCCTCAGTGGCTCCTGGTCTATGGAGTGGCTTCCGGAACTTGCCGAAGCGGGCTTACCTCCTTCATGCACGTAAATTTCACGTGTCAGTCCGATGGAATGTACACTCACAGTTATCATTCAGTTTAGATGCTTGAGCAGCATCATTTATATCCAAATCCCTCATATACCTTTTCATTTTTTTTAAAAAAGCATTGCTCTTGTCCTTCCTGTTACGGCTATCAAAAAGCTCTACCAATTCCCCCCATTCGGCTATGGATTTGTTCCATCATGACGAAATCACAGTTCACCTCCTGGACGCACGCGTCAAATGTGCATGTGATGGTTGCAAACAAGAGTCTGTCGGAGATGGTGTAACTTTTGTACTTTTCGAGAAAGAAGTATGGCTAGAACGTCTGAATGTCAGCGATGCCGTGAAGCGACTAAAGGTTCGTTTTTCACACCATTGCCCCTGATCTCTCGATTCGATAGAGTCTTAACCCTCACATATCAGTCACTAATTTGGATATTATTGGAAGTATCAGAGACTGCCTTCGTGGGAAGTTAAAAATAGTGGAGCGAAGCCCAGTCGAATTGTGTCTCTTATTCGAATGTGCATTGGATGATGCCCGATTGTCCTGGCGGATCAGTGCGCACAGAGGTGCCGCTTCAACGGTATTCTGCTTGTTTATCTAATGAATCCTTACCCAAGGTTTTGCGTCACCTGGTTTTGCCACTAGCCCTAGCGCTTGAGGCATCATGCAACCGGGAACGGCTACTGTTGGAAACAGTAAAGAAACTTGGCAAAGCCTACGCAACCGGTAAACTAGAGAAAGGCTCCAGTGGTAAGCCACTCGTTAGTTTGGTAATAGAATTTTGGCTAAAATAGAATTTTAGCGGACCGTGCAATGCATTCTTTGAGCGCGATTGAGGAACATTTGGCAAGTCATTATGTAAGTCTGTCACTGCACCCATATTGTTATCGCATACACCCCTTCCGGCCTCCATTAGCAGGCGACTTTACCGTAAGAAGCTCCATTCCGGGGCTGTAATTAATTTGTGATCATGTAATTTGACCTAACACGTAGTACCAAGCCCCTCGCTGAATTTGCATGCGTTTGTTACTCCATTTGTTTTTTTTCAAGTAAAGTTTCCGCAGTGTGGTGGGAGCCAAGTGCTGGATGCCACTCTTTACGGTTCCAATAAAGGGGAAACCGAGCGTTCAATGTCTACGCAACGGCCGTTCCCATACAGAATTCCTTCAAACCAAGTACTATTCTTTATGCCTGAAATCTTAGCCTAGAAGCTATCTATAGTAAAGGTCAGGCTACGGATGTGACCCAGAGCAGGTGGTTAGTTTTATTTTGGACACTTATGTGAAACATGCATTCACATACCCCTGAATTTCTGAGCAGAAGTAGCGGGCAGGGTATCGATCCCAATGGTCTTGCGGGCACAGGGCTGGATGCAGTTGTACAGTGCTGTCAGGTGCAACCGGGAAACAGTACTTGAGTATCCGGTTCGGTTGAGAGAGAAAAAATAATTGTCATAGAACCTTTTGACGAGCAACTCTTTCAGATGTTTTAAAATTTCTGTTCTCGTTAGCTGACTAGTTGTGTTCACATCACTCACTTGAACAGCCCCCACGTTCTCCAGTAATTATTCTAGTCCGTCTAAACCAAAGCAAGGAATCCTAGAAGTCTAGTTCCACTCTCGTTAGAGCCAATCGGTAGTGTATTTTCTTGGCCAGTAATTTGGCGCAAATGTGTTGTCATTATTCCTCCGCACGTAAATTATCATGCCTTACCAGACGAATGTGTTCACTCATTTGTTTGCTTCGTCCAGCCCCTCGAGATCTTGGGATAAGTCATTCGGATTTCATCTATCTGACGATAAAGGTTGCTTTTACGCGGTTACAATGTTAGACTTGGACACACCTCTAAGCTACGCTTGTATATCTTCGTTTCTTTAGCGTGATATTCCCAGCTTGCAGAAATAAAGCAGCCAACTGTTAGGATGTTTTGCATAGATGTAAGATTTCTTCGCCTCTTTCAAACTTTAACCGTCATATTTGCGCTCAAACTGAAAGATTCTCTACTTTTTTCCCTGGTTCTTTTAATTTAACTGAGATCTATTGAAGCCTGAAATATACGCCTATCGAATGAGTTGGTAGGTTGTCGATAGGTTTTGCCCAACTATACCGTACTGCATACAATAGATAGCAGTCGGTATTTTGAGTGTACGTCAAAATTCCACACTGCCACCCTCGAATCATCATCATTGACTGTGACATCAGATGAAAATACTGCAAACCCACTTCCGTCAATTAATTTAAATAAAATCTCATAATGGAAAGAAGAAAGTGGAACAGGGAGAGGGCCTATGGCTAGCTTACACGAACACCCGAGTTCCTTAACCTCCAACGCTAAGTTACCAAGCGCGAACACCACTGACATCAGTTATCCGCCATACCGTCCACTGGCTACAGCCAAACACAGCGAGGATCACGTGCACCCCGTCCTGAGAGACGGGCAGCACCCTTGGCACCCGAACTTTTCGTAGCATCTTTGATTCCCTTCTGCCATGTTAAATTCTCTATGTTTCTGCCACTCCAAACTAGACTCAGGAAACAGCGCTTGTCTTAGTAGGAAGTTACTCGACACGCGTAACATATTTGCGTTGTTGGATGTATTCTTTGGGAACGTACCCTCTGCTTCTTCAAAAACCCCTCTCATTGTTACTTCATTTCGAATTTGTTGGTTCCAGTCGATTTAAGCTATAGTTCTGAGCAATCGGCGGTCAAAGACTGAAGGTGTCTCACATCCTCCGCCTAAAGTTACCAAGCATCGCAGCCGTACAACAATTCAACCCGAGTCCTTTCAGTCCAAGTGACATGCCTTTTTTGACGCCACAGGTGACACAAACTCCGAGGTTCATGCGTTCACTTCGTTTGTCACATTACCGTTTGAGCTAATGCTACTTCCACAATTTCCAGTTTTTGAACGAAGGTTTCCTCCTGTGAGGGAGGCCAATATATTCTGGAAAGCGGATGAGTACTGTACAGCTGCCTCATTTTTGTTGGGAATCCTGATCAGCGCATCTCACGAAACCCCTGAGTCTCGAAACCATCGCTCTGGAGTTTGGTGGGATGCGTACTGTTGAAGATTTTAAATAAGGATAAAACAGCTGCATAGTGCTTTTTGGCTCTTCAACATAGATTGGTTCCACTTACATAATGAAATCTCCATTAAAATTCCAAACTCTTTCCACTCTGTTTTGCTCCTTGAGCTCCTAGTTTAGCTAGCCTCGCTGCTATCCCACCCGATGGAAGCACAAGGACTTGGATACTGTTAGGTTGCCCAAACCAAGACAGGGGAAGTCGAGATGCAGAGAACCACGGACCTTCCGTCCAGTAGATTCGCTCTAACTTCTGAGCCATCTCAACCAGAGGGATGTTCAAAGCGCTCATTTGCACCTTGTGCGTGAAGCACCTTCCGTAGGACTGAATGGCCTCAGTCAGCTTTTTAACATTGTTTGTTATTCCTGCTTTTCCAAAAATTTATTATGCCTATTCCAGCTCGACAAGGCTCTCATTCAGAGAGATCTGAATAGTATAGTATAGGAGACAATCGTGTCCACCTTACTACCTCGTCAAATGGATTCACCCTTGCGGGACACAATTGCTTGCAGGATGGCCTTTGGATAGCTCCCTAGACACAAACGCTCTCACAATTATGTGAATACAAACAGTTCTGAAATTCACCAACTTCTGTAGCATACGCAGCTGCACAAAAGTGTCGAAAAGAACTAACCAGCGGACAGAAATAAGGTACTCTTGAAATCAAAGAACACCAATCTTGTAGGGCACCTATACACATGCAGTTGCTCCGGTACTTGATAGGCTTTAAAGATGTGGTCCACACGGCCTCTTCTTGGTGCTAATCCTGTTTGCTGTTCTATAGTCCAGTCCTCTGTTAGAGGACGTAGAATAAGGGATTCAGTTTGTAGTTACAACAGGGCTCAAACTAATTCATCAATGGCCGCGATACTCACTACAATTACCCTTTTTGAAAATGGCACCACTGTTGACTTACCCCATTTGGTTGAAACGGTTTCTTCCAGAAAAAGCAAATAAGTTAGACAAGCATCGACCGAGGATTTCAATCCCGTCTTTAAGCAGACTAGGTAGATGTTCGTCAGGATCAGCAAGTCGGTGATGCTTGAGAGACAAGCGGCATTCGATTGTATCCGAATCCGCGAGGGCCCCAAGTTCACTGACTGCTACTACGTTGTGTCAGGAATCTGGCTGGGCAACTGCACCGCGTTGTCGAACGTGTCCGACCCAAAGATTCAGACGTTATTTTTTAAGGGCAAGTGAGCCGTTTTTGTTAATGATAGTTCCGCTCACCAAATACCTCTTTCGGGCTGTTGCACGTATCACCTAGAACAGTTTACGCACATTCCAAAGGTTCCTCACCTCCTCCACATCTATGGCTTTCCGGATCCACCAGGGTTCTCTATCCGCGTAGATGCTCATTTTCACCTGTAGTCTGACAGTTTGTCGAGTGGTTTTGTGCTCGACCGAGAGGGATATGTGTGCGGACTTCGAGCAATTTTAGTGTCGCTGAA
Source organism: Opisthorchis viverrini (assembly GCF_000715545.1). Lineage (NCBI taxonomy): Eukaryota > Metazoa > Platyhelminthes > Trematoda > Opisthorchiida > Opisthorchiidae > Opisthorchis > Opisthorchis viverrini. Next base: position 719,568 of record NW_008751662.1, read on the forward strand.
AATCCAGTGGCTAGATATAGTTGGCTAAAAGACTCCACAAGCAGAGGGTCCAGCTTCTTGCAGGTTGGCAGGTTGGTTTTGTATATGCGCTAAGATGTTGTCATGGCGCCTATACCTAGACAGGCGGACGAATAAGATCCACATTCAAAGTATTTGGCTCAAAAGCTTAACAACAAGGTAGCAGTGTTTGGTGTAAGACCATAAGATTAACCCAAGTTTTTGAGGAACAGGTAATCAGACATATCCAAACCCCCAACCTGGAGGACCAGTAGACTGTGTTGGACCTTCACCCATTGACCAGCCTGGTATGGGGGGATCTGAAGTGTCATACATACACTCCCTGTTTAGCTCAATGGGTTATGGATCTGCACAGGCCGTAACAACTCTGTAAGGTCGAATCGATTCGTGACAGTCCTGTTCGAGTACCGTTTTCATGAAGAATGAAACGCCAGACGCCACTTGCTGCGTGTTTGTGACAGCAACTGTGCATATGGCAGAACAGCTGACACAGTGTGACTAAGAGAGCCATCTTTGAAAAACTCTCTCTCGAGAGAGAGAGTTCTATGCTGTATAAGTAGTCATTACTGGAAAAGTTAACTTTTTGGGTGGATTTCTGTATAGCAGTTGGTTGGAATCACAAAGCGGGGACTAATCTTTTGGTAACACACTAATTTACCATTAACCCCCCCCCCCACCCATTGAGAAACCAATTAAAGGACAACCTGTCTGATTAGACTGACCATCATGCCTCCCATAGCTATCATCGATCCTGATTCACGACACTGAAACACACCTTGTGATACAATTGGAGAGCCTGAAGACCTCTGTTAAAATCCTCTGATTTATTGAACGATGCGGGTCTTTTGCTCCAAGACATGTGCTAATTACGGATGAACTCATGTCAGGAACACAGTTGTTTTGGTGACCCATACACTTGACCTGTTGGACACTTCGTGTATAAAACCTTTAATGAGTTTACTTACACTGGATTCGACAGTTCATGTACACGCCCTGTCTTTAGGTGGACCAGTCTTCTAAGTGGATAGTCTAGGTGTATTTAAACGCTCTTCTTATGAGGATTCAAGGTCGGGTTCAGTGATCATGCTTATTCGTCTCCTGTGACTCAGGATATTGACTAGTATACTATGACGTTAAATTTGGTTAATTGTACATCAGACTGCGATATCCGCAAGTGGTTAGAGCGGAAGGTCCGTGGTTCGAATCCGACCTCTGCCTCTCGGCTTCCCCTGTCTAGGCTTGGGCAACCTGAGAGTATCCCAGCCTCCGTGCTTTCCTTGGGTGGCATGACAGCTAGGCACCGAAAGGGTTTTACAGCTGAACAGACTTTTTTTTGTTTTATTCGAACTCGTTCACAGCTTCCTGATATACCGGCGCGTTGTTCATACTCCCGATTCATGCACTCTGATTGATTCCTTTTCAATAGCCCTCTACTGACTGCATTAGAAAACAAGACTATGCCTTGACTTTGTCGTCACCAGCTCAGAAACTTTTGGAAGAAGCCTGTCGCAAACTGTTTCCTGTTTCTGGTGAATTGAACTTTATCCGTCAGCTAAGCTGTTCTCTTTCAGACTACCATCTGTCTGTGGCCGAACAATGCACCACACTCGATTCAACGAGTTTAGTTGATACCAATGTAAGTCGCTTTTCTATTTCACTTCACATACAATGTTTCTTTGTGATTTAATGCATATGTCCATGTGACCGGTTTAAATCCCTTGTGTGATTAATAAATTTGGTTCGTACCTTGTTTTCTCCACTCTCTGAATGCATACCTTGTCAGTATTTCACACATGGGGGGAGTCGAGATGGCTCAAGTGGTTAGAGCGCGAATTTACTGACCAGAAGGTCTGTGGTTCGAACCCGACCTCTACCTCTCGACTTCCCTGTGTAGGCTTGGGCAACCTGGCAGTATCCCAGCCCTCGTGCTTCCTTCAGGTGGCGTGGCAGTTAGGCACCTAGTGACTTGAAGGACACCATCTGCAAACCAACTGTGGACTCATTTGAAACATGCGGCATTCACCTACCGTCAAAGAGCTTCGATTCGGGATTGTCATTCGTCTTGGAGTACGTTGGACTCCGATCGCGACAGCGTGCACGCTGGCGTATGTATTCACTCCCCCTCAGGAACACACCAGTTCATCGCCTGAAAGGCATCTCCTTAGCTCGACATTATCGAGTTGAGTTGTTTGAGAAGCTTCCAGGATACGACGAGTACGATGGTCGAGGTTTGGGTGGACAAAGTTGAGAAAGTCATGTTCGCGGCCTTCGAAACTGTCTTCTTGGAGTCGCTCGTACAGCTCAACAATCACTGGATCTCGTCGTGATCAGCAGCTCTGATTGGAACTTGGTGAACTACACCAGCAACGGACGAATATGATGATACTCGGCGAATAATGAAAGGCTTACTGATTGACAAAGCGCTGGTGGATCAAAAAAGCCCGGAAAATGGAAAAATCACTTGCCACAGGGAACAATCACTCCCCCCCCCATTCCGATCAACTGGGTGTTGGTGAAATGATCTCCAAAAGGTATAGGACCTAAATTCATTCACAAAAATGTCTTGAATGATGTTCCGAACAGTCTGAAGATTGACTCGGCTGTCCTCCATGAACTCGGTATGTGTGGCTGTATGTAACCCTGTTTGGCAGTTACTCACCGTCCTTCCATTGAAAACCGGATTTCCGTGCCACCAGTATGCAAGCTGAATTTCACCGAGGCGAGTAAAAATAGACCGGTAAGTTAAGGTTAACTCTCCTCGTTTAGGAATCCAGTTACAGCATCAACAAAGTAAAAAAGACGACGACCCATGCAAAGGAAAGAATGGGGAAAAATATCCCTATGTTGATGAGATGGTTAGCTGTTTTGACCCTCCTACTGTTTACACTATTTAAAGCGTGTGGACCGATAAAATGTCTTCGCTTGTAGGAACATCAGATGACGGTTTTTTGACTTAATACTTCCCGAGAAAGTGATATTTTGGAAGTGGCTATTTGATTCGAAAGCTCGTTCAGGTGGAAGAACACGTGAATTTATGTTGCCGAGGTAAAACAAAACCATCACGGTCTAAGGCAAGGCGAACGCCGTAAGAGAGTCTGCTCCACGTAAAGGCTACTTTAAACAATGAGTGTATACGCAGGAGGCCTTTTTGCTACCCACGAATGTATTTTAGACCCTAATCATCTGTTAGTACGCATATCTTTTACTTGGAAAACATCACCCGGATAGTGGGTTTACCTGCTCAACTGTTTGTTCCAATTCTTGTATACTTAATTTCTTCAAAAGCGGCTAAGTTTGTGTTTAGATGGATTCTTCGTTTGGTCTCGGTAGTACCTGTCAATATCGGAAGACAATATGGAAATCTTTCGAGGGCATTGTCGGACCATTGATCTAGTTAGGCCATTACCTTAAATTCTTTCATGTCCCACTCGTGTGTCGTACTGTCAGCAAACGGAACTGTAGTAGTTGGTACGTTGTTTTTTCTGATGAACTGAACTGAATTTTAACTCACTGAACCACTCAGTTCCACCTAAACGAACAGCTATGCGGGTGTGGACGCTGAAACTGTTGCAGAACTGCGGGAAGCAACGAACCGGAAAAAGGGACCCATGTCCAGCTGTCATGAGATGACTACACATCCCGTCATTCTAATAGTCCACATATGAACTCACTGCGGTCGCCAGCAGAACTGACACAATGTATATATACTCTGCATATGGTAGAACTTGTATTGGAACATTCGATCGTACCCTGGTCCGTATTTTCTGTTAGAGGCACTTACTTTCTGTATTGTGAGCTATACAGTGCCACCACTACCCGCCAACTTTGTGTTGAAGGCTTCTCCAAGAACCACGCACCTGGTTCCATTAAAAAAAAGACGATGAAGTTGTTCTCTCTAACCGGACTATGTTTAAATGTGGTGGCTTTTATTCTGTTGCTTTCGTGCCTGTTTTTACAGGCACATACTGAGGAACAGCGGAGGATGGAGCTGCAGCGGAAACTTGCTCGCGAACTGGAGAAGTCCAAATCAAAACGGAACAAAAAAGGAGGAATCCTGCGGAAATGAGTGGTTTTCATGCAGTCAATCGCATGCATGTGTTTCGCTATCATCACATAGTCCTGTTTGACTGATAACTTATACTTCATCTGTCTGACTTGGGAAATAATTCACTTGAAATCTATCCTGATTGTGTTTCTTTTGGTCAAGTTGGGTTGCTTGGTACCAGTTGTAACTTGTACTCTTTTGGCAACTCGGAATCCGCATAGGGTCTATCACAAAAGTAAATGCGCCTCAGACGACAATTGGCGTTCACGCGTATTCGATTCACTTCTAATAATCGTTGTCTGTAACAGTATTCCATCAGACGCTGGAGATCGAATACAACCGTATTCCAACCGGGATGAAGCACCAGCGGCATGTTAGTGGTGAAATCCCGAATACTTGTGACCCTGTTGAAATTGCTGGCTCTAAATCGCCTTCTGGTGCCACTGTAGTCGGTCACTTCGATTTGAAACGAGAAGTACCGGTTCATATTTTTGAACAGTAGTACGAAAATGGGCATTCGAATCCCCAGAGTTTCATCTGGATCGCTCGGGCATTCAATGTAAGTCGTGGTGACATTGCTGGAGCGAAGATCCAAAATCAAAGATCGAATATCTGGATCTGAAATGCGCCTAACCGTCCCTGCCTTTGCCGAAACTGCCCAGTTTAATAATGGCTTTTGTCCAACGCTGTAGAATATGGACAACAGTCCCGATTGGTACGCTGTTCTGTACATGCCGTCCTTGCCAAATTATCGGCCTTTCGGGTTGGATCACGACTGAGAGTTCAAATCAAATCGATAAGGTCAGCTGACCCATCGATAATCGGTGATGAACGGCTGGTGTGCGCGAGGTGGACCAAGCGCGAATTCACTGACCGGCAGGTCCGTGGTTCGAACCTGACCTCTGCCACTCGACTTCCCCTGTCTAGACTTGGGCAATCTGGCAGTACCCCAGCCCTTGTGCGTCTTTCGTGTGGCATGGCAGCTAGACACCGAAAGAGTGCTGCAGCTGAACGGTATATATATATATTGTGATAGCAACATGAAATTCGATGATGGAATCATCCATTGGAGTGATCTGCATGCGAAAAGTGTTCTCATGTACGCTTGGCATTCAGTCGAATAGTCTACTTCATTGGAACTAAAATTCATTTACTCTTAAAAGCCTGAAGTGGGCACACCAGCTCTCAGACACGTTTGGTATCAGATGAACCAATCCACTGGTTTCAGGTCAATGTCTAAATATTGAACATAATGATAGGAAAATATTCCAATTTAACTTATTTTTGGAAGGATGGGTCTGTGAATAGAACTGACATTTACTTGTTGGAAAATTCATGTCTGTTCACACCATGAAGGGAAATAAAATGGTCATTACACCAGCAGATTGGGTTCACAATTTACCGTTCTCACTGTGCCGTCTGCCCTCACGATGATGTCGCGGGCTGAAGTTCTATGTTACATTATTGGATTCCTTATGTCGAAAGAAGGTCGCCCCGTTCTGCCTCTTCAAGCTGCCCCGCTAACTCCTAACCGTAACTTTGGCCTGGATTGCTGTTTCAAAGTCACTCAAACCGCGACTTCTCAGGAAAACACAATTCTTGTTGCACAACCGCCATGGTGCCCCTCAAAAGTTTACTGCAATACTTAGTCCCCACTGCACTCCTCCGGTTGCGGTGCCCTATAACACTATGGAGGATTCCATTAAAAACCTATACAGATGTGAGGTTCGTAATCCATTGGGGTTTCCCCGCGTAGGTTCGGATACCATCCCCGTCGCCAGTATTGTAGTTCACAGTAAGTCGGAAGAACACGTAAGTACGGTGCATTGTGTACACGCGGCCAACTGCTCCTCTTTCGTGGTGGGTAAGCAAACAACTGAGTACATATCCAGTCAACCCATAGTACTCACGCGAGCCAACCAATCAGACACACCCAATCAGCCACTCAAGTCACTCGCCAGATCAATGGTGGAACGACGAACGGACACGCACACGCGCTAACTCTCCAACTCACCGAATCAGCTACTACAGTAAGGTACATGTGTACTAACTGCCGCTGTACCTGTTGAAAACCCATAACTCAGCTTGTCTAGACACGCCTGAAAGGGGATACTAATTGTTTATTCGTTCAGCTGCAGCTCCTGGCCATGAAGGTCAACAAACTTGTTTCGGCAAAAAGTCAGCTTAGGCGAGCAACATCCCGTTGCACGAACTCTCAGCGAAGGGTAAACAATACCAAATGTGAGCTCGTCTAAAGGAGGACACAAAATCGTTTCTCTTCTTGAAAGCGTTTCATAGGTGTACAGGAAATCCGTGTTCCTCATTATGGTAAGCGAGAGCAACGATTTCGGGGAAACTTACTGGGAAGAACATCGCAAATGGCTCCTGACGAATACGTAGGTTTAACTGCTATAGATTCCCGGCATGGTCCCTCTGCTGTGAAGGCGGAATTCGTAAACGAACTGGCGTATTTGTCATCCAGGCTTCTCTGTCCCGCTTGTTATGTTTGCATGAGTTTCCCTCTGGATTAACGGAGGCTTCACTGAGTCTTGTCCGAACTCGTCTTCCAAGCATTAAATCAAGTAGGTGTCCTCTTTTTGCACTATATGACGCGTTTCGGGGGCTACCAAGGCTGAAATCAGCGAACCCTACCGTGCCTCAACTGCAACCATACCTTTAACGGTCGAATCGTACGGACTGAGTTAGTGTCTGATGTCATTAGTGCCAAAGAACCAGAGAAACACTGCTTCAAGATTGAGGAAACAGTCCTTATTTGGAAAGCGGAGCCCTGCAGGACATCTAGGCCAGTTAACCACCGTTGTTGAAGTAATCTTACTAGACAGGAGAGATTCAAACTACCTAATGTAGAGGCACGTCTCATCCACCGTGTTCCTCTTTTGTGATGGTACCGTTGTCCATGAACCCACAATATCGATATCGTTTCTTGACTTTGGTCGCATTACATACCCAAGGGGCTGAATTCGCCCGTTCGTGCAAATGCTGGCATGCGTAAATCACAAACAGCGGTTTCCATACTGGATTTCAATGTCGGCCATCGACAGAAATGACTTATTTGCAGTTTTGTTCAAAGATTACAGGCGTGAACATACACAAGTTCAGGTGAAACTGGGCCCTCTGGCATAACCAAGCAATCCTCGCTCAACTTTCGGCCGCATGCACAAGTAACACGCAGCAATTCTGATGGAATCAGCGATATTCTCGCATAGATTTGTATTTTATATAGTCATGTGTGCTTTCAAGTCGACCTAATAATCGCTGTTTACGAACAAGATAACTTTCGTCTCCTCCAGATCATCATTCTTTTCGTGGTTTGCAAACAGAAGTCTGGATAGTTCATCAGCAACCCGATTCTGTGCTGGTCATAAAAAAAAAGATAAAGCGTTCAGCTGTAGCACCCTTCCGGTGCCTAGCTGCCATGCCACCCGAAGGGAGCACGAGGGCTGGGATACTGCCAGGTTGCCCAAGCCTAGACAGGGGAAGTCGAGTGGCGGAGGTCGGATTCGAACCGCGGACCTTCAGGTTAGTAATCCGCGCTCTAACCACTTCGGCCATCTGCTGGTCATAGGTCAAAAGCTAAGCATAGCCGACTAAACGTGGTGATTTTTGTCCCCTATTGACATGATCGAGCAAAGGTTTTAGTATGTACACCACAGGGATGGCCGAGAAAATCAATATGCCACTTTAAAAGACCAAGCACAGTAGTCGCAATCGGTGTTCGATGGGGTTCTCGAGACACAAGCAACAAAGTCCTCCCTGTTCTACAGCAGGAACGGGGCGGTATTCAAATCCGTATCATAGACAGCAGCCGCAGAATTTAGTTATCGATCTTTGGATTGTTGAACAGACACTCATTTGATCGCTACCCATCCGAACCTGATCATTTTTTGATTGATTTAGAAACAGTGACAAAGTTTGGCATTGCTCTGGGTCTGATTAGAACATAACTTGCGCAAACGTAGGTAGTCCAGGGTGTTCGGACATTGTGCCGGTGTTCGTCTCGTCCCTACATCGGGATCTATATGTCCATGAAACTCGATCTCTCTCACCTAGGTCGCGCATTTGCGAACGCTCAATACAGAATTTAGTTCATTTAGCCAATGCAGATGGTCCACAACCGAACTCATATGTCATCCATGTAAGCAGTACTAGCGTTCAGGTTTGATAGAGCGAAATTCTACCGCGCAGCAGGTTGCGGCTAGATCCCATTGGGAGGTTGTCTTGCGTCGGACGGGCAGTGTGCCGAGAGTCGGGAGTAAGTTTCATGCGAAAGTTCAAATTAAGAAAAACTAGATTTAAAAATTTTCTTACTACTTTCAGGCCCTTTTAACACTCGAAAACACTAATGTATCCAACTTTTTTGGAGTGCAACTAGTGCGACTTTTCCGCACGCCATTCGTACCACACCATCAGAGCCGACGAGGCTGGGTATGCCGGGGTATATGCCGAAATCAATAAAATCCGATCTGTTTTGTACACGAGCATTCTCGAGATATCCAAGCAATGCTGTTTCTGGGAGGGGTTGTGTACTCGTGAAATGCATGAAAAGAACCCCCAATCTAATAAAAATTGTAGTTCAACTGTTAACAGGGAGGTCGCTCGTTCAAAACTGAGTTTTTGAGGTGCGCAATAATGCCGACGATTCTCAACAGGTGCGAAACAGCTGTACCGTGGTTCCCGGTTTCTCAGCTGGATATTATGGTAACTCAATATCCAATATCCCAATGTCCACAGCAGACAGTCATACGGTTTATACTTCTCAGTACAACCGTGACATTTCGCCAAACAATGGTCTAGGCCGGAGACGTACGGTCACAGTGCACTTGTGACTATCGTTGACAAGAAAAACGCAAACATCAAGAAGCCCAAAATTTGCAAGTTGTCACTTGAAGAACGATTGACAAGCAGAAACGAAAAATTCTGTTCGTAATAGCTGTAACAGTAGTGGTAGTCTGGAAATAAACAGGATATTTTTTTACAAAGGACTCTACTCACAAGGTTGCTGAAAACTCTTCGACAGCCCACGACCGGTTTCGCTCTTCTTGGGACTCATCAGGTAAGCGCAGTTCCCGAGTTTCCGTCAACCTTATGTTCTACTTGGACAAATACCTGCAACATGTACTTCGTTTTCAGTAGTATGGTGTATGTCGACCGACGTCAGGTATAAGCGTCTTGTCTTGCTGTGAATAACTGTAACTGTTGTCCGGTGTCTAAACATCAACCCAGTAAGCCGTAATGAGGTAATCCCCTCATAAATTCAAGGAAGCTGTTTCATATGCCGGCTTTCGATGTCCGTGATGTGAGAAATCCGCTTAGATTTTGCTGCCGCTGTCTACCAGTGCAAGTCTTCTTTGAAAGACGCACGTAAGATACCAGTTCGGCCATACACCTCGAACCGTTTAACATCGACCTGCATAGCCCAAGCGACACCTCGGGTGTTTGGTAGTCCTGAAGCAATCGCTGGTGGTGTCTACGGAAGACGGTTTCACTCAGTCCTAGGGCTTTACGGGACTGAATTCCGGAAAAGTTTCCTTTGTGCTGTTCAATTAACAGGTTGAAATAAGATGAATGCAGCTTAGTGGACTAAACGGCGTTTAGTACGATATACGCTCTAACGCACCGCAGTTCGGAAACAGGGAAAGATGGTCTCCGTCCAGACCGCGGCTACTTCAATCACCAGTTGGTAGAGACACTGATTCCGGAAGGTGGTGTGAATGCCCAGATCACCACGAAAAATTGATGATCAACTCCAAGATGACTCCCACCGAACAGGCACAAGAAAGCAACTGTCGTAGTTATGTGCTGAACACCATTTGCTTACAGACACTACAAAATTTCACCACAAACCCTCACACCAAGTATCTGATAGCCACCAAACGAACCGTGGACTCAAATGCACCATCAACTTTTGGGGGATGCCAATCAAACCATGACCATGGAAATGTGCGGGCGCGGATCAAGCCGCATTCCCCCGACGTACGCCAGTTGATTCAACGCTATTCAGTTGATCACCTCCGAAGGACAATATGGAACTCGACGACTTACAGAATTGAAACGGCACAGCGACAATAATGGCGAACTGGAGGATAAGCGGAGGTGAGAAGCCTTTGATACCATGCCCGGGGGTCATCTACACCACTTAATTAACACTGGATATTTTCAAATACAGCAACCCTTATCGACAATGAAAAAATTTTACCAGCAACAAACGACTCTAATGATGCAGACGCATCCGTAAAAGGACAAACAACGGAAAGACTAAGGATTTATAGAGAGCGCCGGTGGACAGGGACTGGCCAGGTAGAAAGGTTTTGCAGGAGGAAACGGTCATATTCTGTTCCGAATAAGCCGATCGACTGGTCCCAAGTGTGAAAACTGTCCATCAAAGCATCCGTTAATCTGCAATCCTCCTAAAAGATGGGCTGAACAGATGCCCCCCCCCCAATTCAGTCTCTAAAGGAACTACATGAACAGTCGTAAACAGTTCTAAAGCCGCAACAGGAATCCAGCGCGAAATTTTCCTGCTCAGACGAAACAAAGCGCCTGGTCAGGATGGTTTGCATCGTGCACTCCTCCAAGGTGACGAAGCCCTTATATCTAGCCTGGTGAGCGCACTGCAAATCATCTGGAGTGAGATTAAAAATCGACAGAATAAGGTACTTCGAGGCGATTTCCGTCTTCGAAAGCGGTACATTAAGGTCGTACGGAAGCCCTTGGGCACCAGTCTGGAAACCATACCCAGTTCAGCTGTAGCACCCTTTCGGTGCCTAACTGCCATGCCACCAAAAGGAAGCACAACGGCTGGGATAGTGCCGGGTTGCCCAAACCTAGACAGGGAAAGTCGAGATGCAGATGTCGGATTGGAACCACCGACGTTCGTGTTTGTAAATTCGCACTCTAACTAGGGAGCCATCTCGTATTACCCTGAGCATGTTAGTTCTCATCAACGGAAGAGTCAGAGCTGAGTTTGACCCTGGCTGAAGTTGCGTTGACTATATCTTTAGCTTGCATCAAGTGCCTGCACCGCGCTTTCGACCCCGTCAACCGACAAGGGAGTAGTATGGTTGTTGACCGGGTGGCTGTTGGTCTATTCGTCAAGCTTGGCAATCAACATGCAAACATTTCACCACCAAACAGGAGATATCATCAGTGCGTAGTTGGGCGGGCCCCATCAACAGATCAACAAACGCAGCCAAGCTTCCAGTATTTTGACACATTCCCTTATTATCATCGAAAATGAAGTAAGCTAATCCTGGTAACTGACTGTCTGGTTGATCACAGCTTCAAGGGTACCCACGAACCTTGCTCTGCAAATAATATAACTGCTGTAGTAAGGAACGCTCATAAAGTACCTCCCATCAAATCCAGTGAAGTCAAATTAGAGGTGAGATTACGTAAACGGGTCCGATATACAAATAGGTCTCGGAGGTAGACGAGCCGCATGTGAAATTCCAGAGCCCCCAGCTGTACTGACTGTCCGAGATGTGCGCGGGCCTCATCATCATCATCATCAAAGACAGCAACATTAGTGTAGGCACTGATGCTTCACTTCCATACAACCATAAGGTTCGTCTAGTTGTATATATATATATATATATATATATATATATGAAGGGCTATGTATAACGGCTGTTACGGGAAGTGGCATAAAACACAAAAAAACA
>NW_008751662.1:731589-735986 GCF_000715545.1 Opisthorchis viverrini
GTAGTCGATGATGCTGGATGTTGGGAATGTGGTGGAATATTGGGAGCTCGGGGGAGTTTATTGGTGGTTCATCAGGTGGCTGTTGATCTGTTCGCCGAGCTTAGCAATTGACTTGCAAATGTTTCGTCACCATAAGAGGAGATATCATCAGTACGCAGTTGATGATGCGCACTGATGATGTTTGCACCCAACAACAACACAGCCCTCACTGTAGCCTGGTACACACGACCCTTAAGATCCAGTGAGATGCCTTTTTGACGCCACAAGTGACGCAAATTAGCAAACGTGATTCGAGCCTTTGAGATTCTTGCACTGACTTAATCAGACACACTTCCGTCAGAGCTTATACAACTACCCAGGTACGTAAAGTTTTACACAATCTCCACTGGTTCCCCTTGAACTGTAAGGGATATGTTCGCAGATGGCACGTTCTAAAGCAGGACTTTGCACTTTGAAGGTACAAGGCGCATGCCAAAAGATGGTATAACGGTGGCCAGTTTATTCAACAGTGCTTTTGCTGTGGGCCTGTGATAACTGAACCTGCTAACCAAATGTTTACGTGTCCTATCTCCTTATTCAGTAATGCGGATGAAATGCCTTGTCTCTGTGGTTTTCTGAATCCCAACACGTCTTTACCTTAATACAGACCTCACGGTGTTAGATAAACAACAATTTGTTGCAACCGATTCTTTCTGATCTTCTAAGATGCATAGTCTTAGGGTACGTCAAAAAGCAGGCTTTACAGACCGTAACATAATGACGGACTTGATTTTACACGTTCCTTGATAGGTCTGAAAACAGATACCCCGAAAGTAGGACGACTCTTTGAATTATGGTGGAAAACTGAGAAATGCATGTATTGAAATTATGACGTTTTATGTACAACTGTTTACATTGGTCAGTTTTGTTTTGTTTTTAAAAAAATCGGGTCTAACCACAAAGTAACCCGTTGCCTGAGATAAGGAAACGGAAAGAGATACGAACATTAGGCTTAGGAGCACACTGGTAGGTATGGTGATAGGATAATATATACATCCAAAGATAGGCATCGCAAAAGTTACGACGAACGACCGATCACATTATTGTTGTCGTTTGACTCCGTGCTGAACTGTTCCATGAAGGCACGTTTGACGGAGACCACATGACGGGCAAGACGAATAGCATCTTCCCACCGGAGCCCAACAAGGTGGTGCAACACGGGAAGCGTGAGAAGCATGAAGGCCTGTCCGTCCACTGCCTCCGCAGCCAACAAGGGCCACATCTCTTTGCAGTCTGTCTCTCCCAAGTACGAGCCTAGCTCGACCGGGGTCCAAAACAGCGGGTTACTGGACAGAGTGACCCGAGGAGCGTCCGACAGGATTGTATTCAGGTTCACATCTTGTAGGTAACCGTCATGGTGGGGCAGGGGACGGGGGATGGGTCGGAAACGTGAGGAAGTGCAAACGTATGGGTCGATTGGAATGCGTTGATTTCTCCAGGGATAATGTATATGATTATGCATGTTGGGATGATATTTCTGTGCACAAATCGTCACACCGTTCTCATTTGGGGGATTGCTTCCATTTGTGTCCATAGACTGCTGATGAGGAGGGGGACTGTTTGTGCAGAAGTCATACATACGATCTGACCTAGGGAGAGCCCCCGCATTATGCGGTCTTTTCAGACAACCAGGAAGATGGTGACGCAGATCAGTGTCCATCGACAATTGACCAGAATGTCGACGGAGATGAGAACCACGGAACCTGCCTGCAATACGACCTCGCTGGCGCCTAGGAGCCCTCGTAATAGGTTGACCATTTATGAGTCCAGAAAACACATGTGTTGGAGACAACGCCCGTCCTAGTGCGTGTTGTTGACGTTGGGCTGCCGCCACCGCAGAACGTGTGCGGAGAGTGGTAGCGAGTACCGTGGACGATCCACGTGCCGGAAGTTGCCAGTTGCTTTCTGATGATGGAGGTTGGACTCCAAATGGACGCAACGAAGCGTACATACGCCGTTTCCATGCTGGAAGGCGATCCAAATTGCGAGAGCGTAACCGGCTTGCACAGAACGAAGGACATTCGTTTGCATGACAGTGCGAACTGAAGTCGAACTCATTAGATTCAGACAAGTTGTTATGATCGGCATTTTGTTGGGTCACACATAGGGCAGGAGATTCATTTACATGGGACTGGGGATGGTCAGATGTCTCACCGAGACAAGGTGCGTTTAGACTGATTAGATGTGGGCAGGCTTCGAGAACTAGGGATACCTATAAAGGAGAATCCAGTAACACAACTGCGTTATGTGGGCATTCGAAATGTGCACACAGATGAATTTAGTGATGAGGTAAATATGCTACAGAAAACTGCCTAGTGTGGGCAATTTGCGACCGCAGTGCGAAACTAAATTACTGGTTTGGGAACAAACAAGTAGTTTGGAAGTAGCCATCCGATCACATCACAGTGCGAAAAGTGAACTGCTGTGCGAGCGAGCACCGGGAATGTGTCCCGAAACTGTTGATGACACAAATAAAAGATTACCTACCTGACGACAAAATTCTTCAACAGCCCGAACACGGCAACAAACTTCTACTGGGGCCTCGATTTTTATTCCTCGTCTGGGGCATCGAATACGCAGGATTACGACGCGCATACCGACCCGACGTTGCTCAATTGTATCAGCTTCTGCGTGCCTAAAAGCAGTCCTGGCAGTCTGGAGGTTGTATCGACCACGAGTGACCACAGTAGAATCACCGCCAGCACTGTTGGCACGTTGAGCAGTGCGTAGATTGGTCAGCGCCGATGACATCCCACTGGCCCAGTCGGCCTCAAACATGCGAAGCACTCGGATAGGCCTATAGGCCGCACTAACTAACCGAGTTAGGAGGTTATGCATCACACGAGCTATTGGACCAGGTCCGAAGCGCTGTGGAAGCAGGTCCAGATTTGTCTGAAGAAAAGTTGGAAAGGCGGGAAGATGATTGCTCAGGAAACGAGGGAAAATGCTCCAAAAAAACGCCCTGAACCCTTTCAAAATACTCTGGAACTGGTCGTAGGACAGGATTATTTGGGAACGCCAGTGTCCCATGTGCAGCCTAGGGTGCAGAAACGCTATTAAGCCCGAACACAGGATTAAACGCGTCTTGCAGCGTCAAAATAAATGTAATGATTACGCACTTGCTGTCGATAAAAGATAATACTAGGTTATTAGCGAAAAGCAAAACAAACAACAAAATCAAACAAACAGGGTCAATAAGAATTATCCCAAAACATTACACTTTTGAATCCAAAAGTCTCCGGTCTCGTCTAAAGAGAAAAATCCCACTGTCTCAGGGTGATTCAATCGGTTACCGGACCCCGAACCAACTTTCGCGGAGGGAGATTTACGATTTAAGCCGAGTCGTACATGGGAACTGCAGACAGGTTCCCGTAACATCATACCCAGACCAGTAATGTCGTCACATCAATTTATAAGACTGCTCTACATCATTCCCATTACTACACATATGACGGGAACCCAAAACGGATCGAAGTTTATTCCGACAACCAAACATGGATAGCTGCGGCCTGTGTGTGATTCATGAAGCTCTTTCTGCGAATGACTGAAATGAAAACTAACCTGTTACTCTGGAGCTTACGGGATCGACGATACTGACTGGATGAGATGATCGTTTGTGGAAAGATGAGATAGTGCCTGCTTGTAGTTATTTATAGTAAGATAGTTCTCCATAAAGAACGCCATTTTGTGAAAGAGCACACTACATTCACATAAACCAAAGTTGACGCGAGTACGGGATCTAAAAAGTTTGATTATCCCCGTATAGTCATTAGTACACTATGTGTGGATGCCATTAGGTTACATTGAATTATCACGTCTTTTAGACTGTCGTAGCTGGATACAGATTTATCCAATTTTTAACGTCTCAGAAACCCAAATAGACATAGCAAACAAATTCGAAGTCCAAACGGCTCGGTCAGCCGCACATTGAATACACATATGATCTCGAAGTCAAACCCAGTTAGACCGATTCATGTGCCAGAGAGGGGGGAGGCAAAGCGCCATAAGGAATTTCCCGAACGGATATCAAATAACCAATAGACCTTAAGGGCCACAAATCCACTTCAAGTGCATTGAGAATCAAATGACTTACACCACGTAATGCCAACAAAACGCGAAAGTTCCACAGTTCAATGCTGGGGATGCTAACACCCCCCAAGAGTCCTTAATTGTTGAATTACTATCAAGCTAATTTTCTAGAATTTGAGTTTTGATTTACTGAGCCCTCACCCGTCATCAAAGACACCGCAGATCTTCCCCATTGGCTGGTTTATTGGCTGTGTCTGCTAGTTAAATTTTCGTTCGTGATTATCCAGAGTATATTATATATATATATATATATATATATATATATATAT
>NW_008751662.1:736119-737281 GCF_000715545.1 Opisthorchis viverrini
TATATATATATGGCATTGATCTTACTGCCTTTAATCGAGGTAGCAAAGGTTCCGCTCCGGATGTCTGGTCCTCTTCTGCACTAGAAGTGATTAGGCTCGTGAAGCAGCTGGAGATTTGTGTACTAGTTCTCAAGTCAACTGATCGCCCCGTGGATTCGTAACAATCTGAGTTTGACCAAGTGGCGTAAAAACACCAAAATGTGAATAACAAAATTGATAAGATTACACACCTACCCTGTCTCGGAGATTTTGACACCGTTTTAAGACCATTTTACCTTGCGGCTATTATAAATCACTTCGCTGTGATTTTAATAATGCCTCAACTGAGGTTGTCCATTCGTGTTCCAGAACGAATGCCGTGCTCGCAGATGCTGCCACACTTGCCTTGCTAATATACTTGACAGGATCTCAATCGGGTAGAGACATGGGATACGGGTTGGCCAGCCGAAGACTTCATAAAACTGAACAGAAGCAAGGAGGTAATAATGTGAAGGCTGGGAAGCACTGCGTTGTCTTGTTTAAATACCCTTTCCCCGTCTACTCATGGCAGCCGGTGGGAACCTTAAATACAGCAATGTCTGGACGTACGAGTCGGGGTTTCATGAACCGGTTAGTATCGATGATACTTCGATTTCGCCTGGTCATGAGGTTTCCAATTCAAGTGTGCACGCATCAAGTCTTGAAGAACAGCACACGATCTCAGTGTGGGCATGAGAAGTACCCAAAATAACAAAAACAAACGGAGGCACACTAGGTCCAAATGGCGTCAACAACTGGGCTACCTCAATGTCTGTGACCACAAGAACCCATATACCGATGGAACAGATACAAAAGCATTACCAGCTTCGCACCAGAAGAAATTAAATCGTCAGGGATACTAGAATGGAGTGTCTTCACGTTATGAAGAAGGCTTAGGACCTGATGTGCATTGTATGCTTAATACTACCATCAGTTTCAATGAAAAGACAGGAAGATAAGACAGTAGTGCTTCACGCCTCTCATAAAGTCAACAGATAGCTTCCCAACTCGTGAACGCTCTGGTCAAATTCCGTCAGCTGGAATCCAAAATGTTACCATTCTGAAAGACCACAGGCGTGTGTTTGTATGTTGTGCTCAACATACGACGAACTAGGAATTCTCAATCGAATTTTTCTTCAAACAA
>NW_008751662.1:738082-749232 GCF_000715545.1 Opisthorchis viverrini
TTTTTCAGATTGGATCTGGGAAGCAGAGAAGATTCTTGGAGAGCAAGACAGTTGGTCAGGAAAATTGGAGTGGCCGAACATGAACGCTTCACGAATTATATTTTGCCACGAAAACCAAGTGACCTGACTTTCGATGAAACCGTTGCTGTTTTATCGTCAATCTTCGGAGAACAGGCTTCCTTGTTCAGCCGTCGAGTTCACTGTATGAATTTGAGCAAGAACGCTTCCGAAGACTGGGTTACATACGCCGGCAAAGTCAACAAGGAGTGCGAACGTTTCAACCTCTGAAGCATGACAGAGGATGAGTTCAAGTGTCTTATATTTGTGTGCGGGTTGACGTCTCCTGAAGACACAGACATAAGAGCAAGAATCCTCAGCAAGGTTGAGCAGAACTCAGACGTCAAATTACAGAATATTACGTAGGAATGCCAGCGCCTGATGAATCTGAAGCGTGATACCGTCATGGTACAAAAAATGAGCGTGGATAAACTTGTGCAAAAACTTGTATGCAAATGCCCAAGATGCCAACTGTCTGCAAAACCCCCTCGAAAGACAGAATTATGTTCACGGCCTGTTCCAAAAACTCCATGGCCACAATCAACGGCCAACAATATCTCATCCTAGTAGATGTTTATAGCAAATGGCCAGAAGTGTTTAACATGAACCATGTTACCGTTTGTGCTACCATTTCAAAACGACAACATGTGTTTAGCCACTTTGGAGTTCCGAATATGATTGTTTCTGACAACGGCAGTGCATTCACCTCCGCTGAATTTTTCACTTTCTGTCAAGAAAACGGCATACAACATGTGCGACCACCAAAGTTTCATCCACAATCAAATGGCCAAGTGGAAAGATTTGTGGACACTTTCAAACGCGCACTCCCAAAACTCAAAGGGGAGGGGACCACACCGGAAGCCATCGAGACATTTCTGCTGAGTTACAAATGCTAACGATTCACATGGTAAGTCCCCGGTGGAGGTACTTATGAACCGGAAGATCCGCCTACCAAACCGAGGAAGGATAGCAAGGTTGCTAAATTCGTCGGTGCTGACATCTGAATAACGACCGTCTTCGTGAAAAATAAATCCAAGTTATTTGATGGAAGTGAAAAAATGCACATTTCGCTGCACGTAAACGGAAACCATATTGTTGAATACGATCAAGGACTTCAGTGGGGAGGTGTTAGGAGGACTACCTCCAAACGAACAAATCCATTTTACTAACGATTTGTCTTGTGTACTGAAACCTTGTTTCTACATTTCTGCCTCTCACTGACATCCAATTGGACAGTTAGCTCTTTTTATATTCTGGTTCAGCTGAACTCCACATAACAGACTCACTTGTTTGCAGTAAAACTTCCTCGAAGTTGTTTGTCTTCTCCATTCCGGTGAACTAAAGTGTCTGACTGATACATTATCAAAGAGGATATAACAAAACCAAAAGCAGATCTTTTGTGGGCCTCTAGTGAAACCCGATCTTTTGCTCCGATAATATATACCTCAGCAGAACATCGAAACAGTAGCTTATCCCACTGACGACGCCAACAGACTTCACTAACCCCAGCTCTGCCTCTCGACTTCCCCTGTCTAGGCTTTGACAACCTGACAGTATCCCAGCCCTCGTGCTTCCTTCAGGTGGCATGGCAGCTAGGCATCGAAAGGGCGCTACAGCTAAACGATTATTATTATTATTATTATTTTATTACCCTTAAACGTAACGGCTTGGCGTTAGGAGACGGATAGCGTGAAACACAAAGAGAAGTAAGAGATAGTGGTGATGGAAATAGTGACTACATAACCTGGAGACATGAAGTAAAGACCACTTACTCTGCAAAGAAAGGGGCCGAGATAACATTTGCTGTTGATGTATATGGGGGGACATATTTCTTCCGACTCATAAGTTACAGCCTGATATTGCAAATCATGTGTCGGCCGAAGTTCTATGCTCCACAGCGGTGCCGGAGTCTCGTTGTGCACGACGTCTGTTTCAGAAGAAACCCCAGTTTTTGAATCTTCGCAGTGCTGCTCATAACCTGCAGGTGCGATAATCAGATGACCGACCGATGCAGCCCAGCCTACAGGATAAAGATCTGTTGAACGTGCATCAACCATAATCGGATGGAGCTGCTTCCGACTTCTTGCCATATCCAAATCCGGTAAAAGCCAAAGTAGGTTGGACTCTTCAACACGGGTCACGGTTGCGGTACATAGAGGCAGTCCGGCAGAATCCGACTGTGATTCGGGAACAAAACTCGCTAGGAACTCCGGAAGTACCATTTCCAATTTCATGCCAAGAAGAAATCGTGAGCTATGACGCTCTTTCGAGTGATTGCCCATTTCTCGTTTAATGGGGTTCAGAGCTCCGTCACATGCGTCCGCAGAAACATGAATAGAACTGTTTGCATATTTCGATTGAAGGGCACTTTCTGTATCCGAGTAAGTTGGGAACATTTCAGATATGTGCACACCCTTGAACACTGCTTCGGATGGACAAAAGAGCACATGTGAAGATGAAGACACAGGACAATCATTGGCCAATAAACTGGTTGAAGGACTATGTACAAATTCGGTACCGTGTGGACCGAGGCCGCTATACAGTTGCAAATGATGGCGATTGGCTACATGTAGGTTAGTTGTGGATGCAGACCGGAGAAGGCCATTTTCAACGCTGATGCCAAAGGTTTGTTGCTGGTTGGACAGTAGGGTTAGGTAGGTAGTCCACGTGAATGAGCGTTTGGATGGCCATCCCGGTGGCGGAGTTAAATGCAATCCGCGCAGCTGACTAGTGTTCACGGGCATGATTACCGGTGAACCTGCATACGATACAAACCGAATGCGTTCAGACTGAGTAGACGGAGTGACGGGTTTTGAGGATGTGAGACCGCTGTCGGCAACAGTGAGGTCATCCAATTCGACCAAAAAGTACCGAGAATTAAATACCTACAAAGAGAAATAGAAAAGAGACGAATGATTACAGTAGACTGTGGTGCAGAGTTGGCGTTATGCACCACAAAATCAGAACTAATAGAGTCACTTGGCCGCCGATGCAGTACAGCAGAACTTCTGAATAACAGCGATCGCATAGTATTCCGCCGCATTATATAGACGAAATACACTATTCAAACGGTTGCTGAGAACTTTTTGACAGCCCATGACTGGTTTCGCCCATTAGGTAGGCGCGAAGACATCTCGAATATGGTGCCAAATAAAACACGAACTGCCTGGTGCACCACATTACGTTGCTTAAAAAATCATAAACCAGAGATTCAGCTTGGTTTCAGATGAGTCCCCCGTCTAAAAAATCGCTGATTTCGTGCAGTTTAGGTTCAATCAGAACGGAAGGTTGACGGAAACTCGGGGACCGCAAGTACCTGATGAGCTCCAAGAAGGGCGATACCGGTCGTGGGCTGTTGGAGCTGTCAGCAACCTTATGAGTAGTGTGTTACGTCTTAACTTTCACATAATTTTACTAGCGCGAGAGCCAATAAGATGTGCGTGCTGGCAGTGACCATGCTGACAACTCATGTGTTAAACCGGACTGGGATGTGAAACAATCAAGCCTGCGAAGAGTAACGCATACTAAAATACATGGGCTACCAAACACTGCCGCCTGCATGCCGACTGTAAAAAACCTAGGAGGGAAATTCATTACTTTGGAGCTGTCGCAACCTTATGAGTAGTGTGTTACGTCTTAACTTTCACATAATTTTACTAGCGCGAGAGCCAATAAGATGTGCGTGCTGGCAGTGACCATGCTGACAACTCATGTGTTAAACCGGACTGGGATGTGAAACAATCAAGCCTGCGAAGAGTAACGCATACTAAAATACATGGGCTACCAAACACTGCCGCCTGCATGCCGACTGTAAAAAACCTAGGAGGGAAATTCATTACTTCGTTCTTTCGAAAGTTGACAAATTTGCCGAATCTTTTGTTCACACTGTGAGATAGAGTTAAGGTAAACTAATCGATTAGGCTTGAATATTTCAGTACCGACAGACTCACAGATTCTCAGTAGAAGAGACATGCAGCACGAGGTGCAATTTAGTTCTTTTATATGAGTGTTCTTCATCAAAGAAGTGACTGACCAGTAAACGACAGAGTTTTAGACTTGAATAAGGGCACAGAATTTAGTGTAAGTTGTCGGAAAACTCGTGAATGTTTCTTTCTTGCTGTTAGCACATGCTACACGGAACGCTTCGAGCCATAACACAGTTGAGAATTTCGACTGACATAAGTAAGTAAACACAATTTTTAGTTCCGCATTAACACGCAAAATGTGCATTACTTGCACTGTCATTGAAGAAATCTGTAGCAAATTTCGAGCACTGGAAGACCTATACGGATAACTACGCACCAAGGACTGCGCCTACCTGATGAGCCCCAGAAAGAGCGAAACCGGTAGTGGGCTATCGACGGGTTTTCAGCAACCTTATGAGTAGTACATTACAAATATAAACTATGCACCAGCTTTTTGACTGGATGCTGAAAGCCCTAGGGTGATCCGCAAGCTTTGACGCGCGTGTTTTGCACCTGATTGGCAGAATTATTTGGCAGACACTACGAACAGGACGGGTTAAAAATTTACCTAGATACATAAAGCTTATCTTTGGGTCCGAGTACCAGCTGCCACTCCTCTGAAACGGTGTCATCATTTGTGTAAACAAGGAGCGAACAGTAACTTACACTGGCAAGGTGGCCAATTTAGTCGCAAACGTCTCGTTCCTTTCCCAAAAGCATGTTACTTGAGACCAACCAAAGCGGCCCTATCTGCGCACCATTACATCATCATCATCATCAACGACAGCATGACATCAGTGTTCAACACCAAAGCTTCACTGCGCACCATTACAAGCAAACGATTGCCAATTTAATCGGGCAATGCTAATAGAACTGACTGGCAAACGAACAGACCAGACACCAAGAATCGCAACCAACCGTTCAAAATTGACCTGACACGAGTTGAAAAGGTCAAACTCAGATACCGACCAATCAGGGAAGGAGCCAATCATACAAACAACCAATAACTGCGGGTCACTCACCCTGGTCAACAAGATCTATATGAGCGTAAGTACAGCGTCAACCAATGCCTAAATACTAACACACGGCAGAACTACGACGGATGGTTGACTTGATGCACACTGATGTCACCTCCATTTGCGATGGAACGTTTGAAACCAAATCATCCAGCTTGAGCAACAGAACAGCAGCTGTTTATACACCCTGAGCTATCCGAATTCCGATATCAATTCGAAATTGTGAAAATTTGGGAGACCAGAGCCTCCGCACTTACGAATTTTAGGGAACTAGTTATATGGTTGAAAAAGCTCAGAATGAAACGGGGTGAATACACGAGTCGATGGTTGACGACAATGCATTGGTCCGCTGGTGGTAAGATACTTGTGAGAGGTCACCGGATTTGTTGACTCAAGTCACGAGGTAAGATGTTACCATAGAAACCCAACCAAAAGATCGGATCAACGAGAATCTGTAGTCCGATGCTAATGATTGGTTCAGGAGTCCAGTGGCAAGTGACATAAAGGGTAGGTATCCTTAAAGCACCAGCTGGTACTTGGACGTTTGAGGCTGAACGGTTGGTTCATATAAGCACGTGCAACCATCGAACGGGTGTGACGGGAACACGGAGCCAACATAAACCAGTATAAAACAAGCAAAGTGGGGAAAACAGCCCATATTGTATGAGTATGGGCTTGAAACGCTGTCGTTTCCACCCTCATTGAAGAACGCCTTAGGACCGCCAGATGCTCTTCCCATGTGAGCGACAAAGAACATAATGTTTGACTACTCACCACAAACAAGTAACACAATAATAAGATCAAATTACCTGGACGACGGTGGCAGGTTGGACCGCGTATGGCTTCTGAGGGTTTACAGCCTCAACTTTCCAACCGACCTTGAACTCGTGCAAGGGTGGGTCGGGCTGATATAGTGGATGTCCGATTCGCATTTTCCGGACGTCAAATACCTCCTCGCCAGGTAACTGCATGAAAGCTGGCGGAGTTCCACGAATAAATGCGTCCACATTGGAGATGGTCCGATCTGGTGTCAATCCAGGCGGCGGACAGTAAGCAAGCCCATAGTATTTACCCCATCCTAATGGATGAATGCGCCGATGAAGGTAGAAAAGAGTAAAATTTGCATTCTGTGACAAACACGGCCCACAGGTAGATTTCTTTTTTTCCGACCCGAACCAAGCTAGGTGTAAGCGTCCACCAACAGTACGAAGAACCTAGAAAAGGGTAAGTTTCGACCACGACATTAACATATACTTACCTTAACAGGCCACACAAAACAGGGATTACTCGGATGTTCACATTCAAAATACCCACCGACCCTAATCGCCTCGTACATGTACAGGATCCTTTGTTCAAAGAAGATGTGGGATATAGCACGCTTCTTCAAACTTTCCAGCAATGCGGCGTTAGGGATCCGGTGGGTATCCGGTTTAGAACAAATATGGGTCGGTTCTTTCATATTCTGTCCCTTTAGCTGCGTAGTTCCAACAGGACGCACAAGGTGCCAGTTGGTTCCTTTCGTGTCAAACCAAAATCCTGAACTGGTTGGCCATCTTTGATCAGTTGGGACGCATTCCTCCAAGCCGCACCATTTGAACAAAACCATGTGACCTGAGATTGATGCAACTTCAGCGGGCCAAAATCCGAAAGTGGTTGGGTCGTGTTCGTTCCATGACTCAACCGAAACGGCCTCCAACACCTCACCTTTGTGGATAATGGGTTCCAAGCTACGACACACGTGATCAAAGAGACTGGGAGGGGAAACCTCAGCTCCAGTTTCGGAAAGATAGGCGTGCCAGTTGAAAGACATGCGGGTACTGGGATTAAATCCCTTAACATCAACGGCGAACTAAAGAATAGGCCAGGTTGTCCAACGCTCCAGACAACTCGGAGACATTGTACTGAATTGTAGGCTGCGAAAAAAAGGTGATGGAATAAGCGAGCAAGTAAACGTAAGTGTGCTCAAAAGTGAAGAAACCCTGATGGGCGGTAGGTAGGACAAGAAGCTAGTCAGGCAATAGGACTAATCGAACTAGATATAGATGGCAACCAGTTATAATACTCATCTTCGTCATTGACAGCAAATCTACCGTTGATAATCCTTTACTCAACTACTCGAAATATGTTTAACTCATCTAAGACAAACCGATGGTAATGGATATCAAAATGCAGGGTTTGACGGACGCTGCTCCCCGGGTTTCAGAGGTGAAATCCCACTGAATACATTTGTTTCCAAGATCCAACATAACATGCACTTCGTCCGGACTGAATGGAACATGCAGAGTGCAGCTTCGTCGACTGGTGTAAATCAATATTGTGTGGTCACTCTCATGAGGGCTCTTGTTTGGACAATCCTAGGAATCACTGACTGGACGTGAGCGATCCATTTTACCAGCACTCCCTGTTATATAGTTACAGCTACTGGCAAAAAACGGAAGTGTGGCTGGTATAAGGTAAGCTGGAGTCGGTGAAGAAAAGGAAACGTCTCCAAGAAGTACGATTCACTCCTAGAGCGTTTCTATTTTTGAGGCAATTCACAAACGAATAATAGTCGGGGAAGGAAACGTCTCCAAGAAGTACGATTCACTCCTAGAGCGTTTCTATTTTTGAGGCAATTCACAAACGAATAATGTGCTTGACTAGACAACTTGCTGTTGATGCTGTAAGGCTCCGATATCGAAGTTTGACGGCTCCTTGAATGGAGATTGGATAAATTATTCCATATACTGTTTCTTCTTAGTGACCTGCCAGTAATTCTCAATTTATGCTGATAGGAAATGGTTGTATGGACAAGCTTGTTCCCGAATGCAACATGAAATGGACGGAGAACCTCAGCAAGATGGTCAACATCCAGGGCATATTTAATATTTGCAAACATACTCGAAATACCGACGAACTGTCATGATTGTGTTCTGCTTATTATTGTAATCACCCTATATACTCGTACTGAATCTTTGTGTGCACTATTAAGCTCATCTACGCTTGTCCTTAGTCAGGTAAAGCGTTGTTTATTCTCGATGACTCGGACTCTTTTCTAACTCGTTCTAGAACGCCATTCTAAACGTCACACGAACTCAGTGGCATCAGGATGGAGGATTCGGAAGTCATACACCGTGTCGGGGTGCGTCTGCAACGGAAACTTGGAAAATCGTATCGTCTTCCACGAAACTCAGGCCATATCCTTGCACAGTGTAACTAAGACGGGCCCTCGATTCTTTCCGGATATGTACCCCAAATACGGGCCACTGAAAATCTAGTGAGACCAAGTGACTTCAAGGATCATCATCATTATCAGCTAAGAACGTCACACTTGTCATACAGTGGTTCTACCTGTCAGAGTTTTGTCCAAAGATGGTTTGGGGATGTGGGGTAGGTAGGTGTGCATTGGAGGCGGGAGCTGATGGATTGATGCGTAAATGCAGGTCTGGAGGGAGGATTGGATGCACCAGCGCAACTGAGGAAGCGACTGGTCCATATCAAACAGTGTCTCTAACCATTGGTGTGACCCGTCTCGAGGTCCCCATCCAGGAAGACCATAATGACCAGTGCAGCTGAGTTTGCTGGTAATGACTTTCACATTTGGCTTCCAAGTCATTGTTTGACCACCCCTGGCTGGTCTCCACCCTTCGAGGAAAGCGATCGAACGCCATACAGAACGTGACCAAACCAACACAACCTATGGAGTGTGACAAGATCATCTACCATAGGCGAGTCACTTCTTCTGAATACCATTCGATTTGCTTTAGCATTGCTGATCCGGTATTCCCACCAGACTCGAACGATGCTCCGAAGCCATCAATGGCCGAAGACTATGAGTCTTTTAGCGTCCTCGGCACGCAGCTGCCAGGTTTCGGACCCATATGGATCGCAAAGCAGCATTGTAAAGTCGACCCTTGATAGAGAAGCTGATATCACGCCTACGCCACAGGTGACGCAGGTTCACAAAAACCGCTCTGGCCTTACCGATCCGGATGGAAATATCATCTTTCGCAAGGCCACCGGGACTGACACAGCTGCCCAGTTGGACGAACTTGCATACTACTTTAAGTGGCTCATCCGTAAGCACGAAGCTAGGGTTCGACCCTACCTAGTCCTGAAGTAGCACTTTACACGTTGCAGATGTGAAACGCATGCCAAACCGTAGGGAAGAATTATTTAGAATATTTAATAGTTTTCACTAACACGGTATCGGATCCAAGAACCATCTCGTCTGCGTACTCGATATCTGTGAGCGGAGACCCACGGAGAACTTCCACCCCACAGGCAATCGAAGATGATAGTGAGTCTTCCGTAATTGTATCAATGACGAAGTTGAAGAGGAAAGGTGTCTGACGACACTTGATCTGGTGAACTCAGGTGAGAGCTCCCCGTAGGCCTTCACACGGCCGCGTACAGCGCCTTAAAGAGGGTCAGGAATATATGTGGGCACTTTTGCCCATAACTAAGAGCAGCTTTCAAGTCAAAAAAAATCGTTTAACTGTAGCGTCTTTTCAGTGCCTAGCTGCCATACCACCCGAAGGGAGCACGAATGCTGGGATACTGTCAGGTTGCCCAAGCCTAGACAGGGGAAGTCGAGAGGCAGAGGTCGGGTTCGAACCACGGACCTTCCGGTCAGTAAATTCACGCTCTAACCACTGGAGCCATCTCGCCAAGTCAAGGAACATAACCACTGTAGGTGGGTGGAAGAAGTGTCGCTGTCCAGAATCTGTCGGAGGGTGAAGATGTGATCGATGCATCCTCTTACGGGACAGAACTCAGCTTGGTTTTTGTCGATCTGTCTGTCCGTTTTCAGTCGACCTTAGAAGGATAAGACCAGAGAGCACCTTTAATGCCACAGCTATCAGACTGACGCTATAGTAGTTTTCACATATCGTACGCGTACCCTTTTTGAAGATAGCAATGACTGACGACATATCCCATTCTGCAGGCACTTTCTCTTCGTTCCAAAGAGCACCAACAAGCTTTGTCAGATGCGTCACCAGGGATTTTTCGCCTTCTTTGAAGAGAGCTGGATACAGACCGTCCGGTCCTGATGTCTTCTCACGTTTTAGTAGAGCTACTTTGTACCTTATTTCTTCTTCCGAAGGGTGATCAAGGTTTACATTCCATTCACCCATGTACATCCCCTCCACAGGCTGTATTGCAAGAGGCCAGATGAACTGTTCTTCGAAATGTTCGGCCCATCTTTCCAGTCGACGGCTTTTGCGAGTGAATTATTGAGCCATATGTTTCACCTATCGTTTCGCCATCTTCTACAAACTTGCAAACAAGACACCAGTCAAGATGTTGATCAGTTTGTTCAGAGGCTTAAATCCTTGGCCAAAAATTGTGATTTCAAGGCGGTGTCCGCCATTGACCATCAAAACGAAAGTGTACGCGATGCTCTAATCAACGGACTTCAGTCTACTACCATCAGAGAACGACTTCTAGCTCAAAACGAACTCACTCTCGATGAAGTACATGAATTGGCTAGGTCATTAGAATTGGCCCACAAACAAGCTCAGTCATACTCACATAACCAGGCGATATCATTTTCCGCGGCTGCAGCACCTTTACGGACATCTACATTTACCCCTTCACACTCAAACTCCCCTGATTCTACACCCTATCTCTCGTCAATCAGTTCTCAGATATGTTACTTTTGTGGTCGTTCCAGACATCCACGGTCAAAGTGCCCCGCAAGAGAAGCAGTTTGTAAATCATGTAGCAAAACAGATCATTTTCAGCGTGTTTGTCGATCCAAATCTGTAAAGAATCACTCAGATTGCACGACGGATTCTGTCTTATCTTCCCTGTTGATTGCTGCGGCTCCGAACTGCTTGTCTCGCACGGTGACCAGTATAAAGGTGAACGGGATGTCGCTTCAGGCTCTCATAGACACAGGAAGTTCGAGCAGTTATATATTTCCTTTGTTGGTTGGCAAACATGGCTGGAAGATATATGCTAACGATTCTGTGATTACCATGGCATCTACCTCTCTGACGTGCTCAACTAGAGGCTACTGCTACGCATCCATCGATTACAGGGGCACCGTTTACAAAAAGATCAAACTATTGGTATTACCCAATCTATGTGCTGACCTGCTGCTAGGCCATGACTTCCTTGGTCTACA
>NW_008751662.1:750086-752598 GCF_000715545.1 Opisthorchis viverrini
TTTCCGCTTTTAGCTACGATGTCAGCTACAGACCTGGAAAAGACAATCTGGTTGCTGACACCTTATCGCGTAACCTATGCGCCAATGTGATTGGCAATGGTAAATTAAAAGAAATTCACGATTCCTTGTGCCATCCTGGAATTACTCGAATGCACCACTTGTTCTTTCCAAAAACTTGCCGTTTTCTCTCCAAGATGTCAAGGACATCACTACAAAGTGTACGGTTTGTGCCGCCATCAAACCGCAGTTTTACAAACCACCCCCCGCTACGCTCATCAAAGCGACCCAAGCATTTGAACGAATTAGCATCGATTTTAAAGGACTTCTACCTTCTGTTACTCGAAACCGGTATCTCCTTACCATCGTTGACGAATTTTCTCGTTTTCCGTTTGCTTTTCCCTGCGCAGATACATGTGCGTCTACAGTTATTAAATGTCTGTGTGAGTTATTCTCTTCGTTTGGCATGCCTGCATATGTACATTCGGATCGTGGCTCCTCATTCATATCTGACGAACCGTCCACATTCCTACATGACAGAGGAATTTACACCAGCCGAACAGCTTCTTACAATCCCCAGGGGAATGGGCAAGCCGAACGTCTCAACGGAACACTCTGGAACGCAATCCAGCTTAGACTCAAGACCAAAGGCCTTCAAATCTGTCACCGGGAGTCGGCTCTATCAGATGCCCTCCACTCTATACGGTCCCTTCTCTGCGTCTCCACGAATGCCACTCCACATGAACGGATGTTCCGGTTTGAACGTCGGTCATCCTGTGGTTTATCTATACCAACTTGGCTCACTGTTCCAGGACCTGTTTTACTGAAGAGATTTGACCGTGCCTCAAAGTATGAGCCCGTCGTTGAGGAAGTCCAACTTATAAATTGCATTCCACATTACGCCCGTGTTCGTTTTCCCGGCGGGAAAGAAAGCACTGTATCCGTCCGCCATCTCGCTCCTTGTGGTGATCGCACACATGTCAACGATTTCACGCGTACCTCATCCAATGAAGGCAATGGTGTTCATGCACCCCTCTATCTGACTTGCACACGCCTCCGCTCAATAACATTGGAGATAATATCGATCATACTTCAGTCTCACCACCGTGCCCGGGCAATGCACCTGCATCTCCAGATACATATGACCCTAGCATCTCTAATTTAGCCAGGCTCCAGCAGCGTACACGGCCCTACATTTTAAGAAATCGAGAAGCCTAACCACACTCATTATTACTCATTAGATTTTCACAATCATTCATCCACTACCTGTACCCAATCCAACGGCCAGGGTGAATGTCACGAATATTCTTTGTGCCCACATTATCGTTTTGTATTAACAATGCTTTCGCCTTCATTTTCAGCTTATGTACGTCTAGTCTTAGACAAGTAAAGCGCTATTCATTCTACGCTATTCATTCTTGTTCTCGCGCTCAATCAGAATCGACATTCTATCTGTAACAATCAGCTGATGTAGGGCACGGCTGTTTCCCGTAGCAAGTCTTTTCCATCTTCAGAGCGTTCGATATACACCGGAGCTCTCAGACTTTCCTTAGACACCACTATTTGGCACTTGACGGATTTGCTAGCGCTGTCGTACTCCTTGTCCGCTTGTATGGATATACTGGCATCAATCATAGACAGCGACCACGACGAAATCCAGTGGTCTTGTGGTCGGATCGGAGAAAGTCGCTAACAGAGCTCCTTTCACATTTTGCCACGCCTCATCCACATACTCACTACCACTACATGGTTTACTGTGGAGAGTTGTTGGGTTAGCTCAGATCGATACTGTTGAGCAATGGTAGATTTTCAGAGACGATGGATTGGCGTGCTTCTTGCTGACCTACGAGGACCCCAGAGAAGAACGAATTGTCGAGCGTGCACGCACCATGGCGTGCTCGGAATCACGTTGTGTGCTCAAGAGGAAACGGAAATTTCGAATCGTAGCACTCCACCGCTGGCTGATGGCCACGTGATCCAACTTGAGCCACGATTGACTTGCACTTGGTGGCCACCAGGCTACGCGATGCGAACGTCCATGCTGAGAGTTCGTACTGGCTAGAAACAGTTGATGGTCAGTACACAATTGGGCGAGATGGACAAAGTGGTTAGAGCGCGAATTAACTGACCGGAAGGTCCGGTCCGACCTCTGCCTCTCGACTTCCGCTGTCCAGGCTTGGGCGACCTGGAGTAGCCCAGCCCTCACGCTTATTTTGTGTGGCATGGCAGCTAGGCACCGACCTAAAGCCCGACCTAAAGCTGCCACCTTGACGTGGTGGTCGGGCTTCAGTGCTGCAATGATCCTGCGGGCTACACTGGCTGGAACTTCGTTCCACAAGGTGCAACCATGCCAGGAAGGCCAAAGGGGAGCAGCCAGACCAAGAGCAGCGAGACCCCGTACTACGAGTAATCGTGCTACGAGGCGGTCTGGGGGTAAAGTCGTACTGTCCTCTGCGACAGGAGTGTGAAGGCAGTAAGGTGTTTCCCCCAGGCGACCAGCATGTCCATATTTATG
>NW_008751662.1:756043-760556 GCF_000715545.1 Opisthorchis viverrini
AGATGATGATGATGATGATGATGATGATGATGATGATGATGATGATGATGATGATGATGATGATGACAGATGAATGGTTTTTTTACACAATCGGAGTTGCTCTCCGTTGTCTGCACGAGGAGCATCGACCCCAAATCGACCGTCAAAATGTTATTCTAAGAAGCTCAGACGACCGACTTGAGCATTTATATCGCCCGCAAATGTCACAACCTCAGTGGTTTTTGCTTGCGAATGAGCCCGGATAACTCTCGATAGGTATCCTTCTAGACGTCAGTCCGTTAGAGTGTACGTCGACACCACTAACAGGCACCGTCTTTTGTGTCAAGAGGCGTTGAGCTCGATTGAGCTGGATAACCAGATGGCGCAAACACGACTGTCCGCTGGGATCCAATTCATAAAATCGCGTTCAGCTCTGAAGATAAGCGCAACTCCCATACCATATATTGCACGAGTCATCGCTTCTGGATCACCGGGTAAACTGAGGGAGAAATGTGAGAGACCTGTGTTCTGAATTTCGTAACCACGCTTGGGTCTTGCATGCGTTTCGAAGACAGCATACATAAATTTTGAGTATAAGGCTTCAGCGAGTATTGCCTGTTTGCCACTTTGCTATAGAGTAAGGATCTTAAAAACTCCTATATAGAATGGATCTCGTGGATTTGCCAAGGCTTCAGCGAGCCTGTTTGCCACTTTGCTATAGAGTAAGGATCTTAAAAACTCCTATATAGAATGGATCTCGTGGATTTGCCAAGGTGTTATTTTGTCTATTGTTAATATGCAGCCCGGAGCATAAGACCTCTCAGTCAGATAACTGATAGTCAAATGACCCAGCGACGTTTGGTGAGTTGTAGGAAGGGGTTGAGGAGGGACATCCGAGAACACAGAACTGTGTGGGCAACTGATACTTCCCGGCTGCCCAGGCCGAGTCTTGACCACGAGACAGCGGTTGTTATGATTTGTTTGGGAGACACTCCCCGTAGGTGATTGCTCAATAGTCTGACCTGCTCAGCTGGCTTAACCCGAGGGCGCATGGAGTAGAGTATTACTTTTGATGCAGTTGCGCACACCAGATGCCTTTTGAGCAGCACGGGAATCTCTGGTTTTAAAAGTATTCGACTGTATTGACCGGCGGTCACGGTCAACCGTTGGGTAATAGAAGTGTGCGGTCTTTAGGGCCAACCATTTCTAACCCGCCCTTCCCCGGGCGAAGGCAGCACCGCTGTTTCCATAAATATGGAAATGATGGTCGTTCAAGGGAAACATCTTACTACCTTCACACCTATCGCAGAGGACAGGAAGACTTTACCCCCAGACCACCTTGTAGAACGATTACTCCTAGTAAAGGGTCTCGGTGCTCTTGCTATGACTGCCCTATTTTGGCCTTCCTAGCATGGTTGAACCTTGTGGAACAAATTTCAAGGCGGGATCAATGCAGCACTCAAGGCCGACCGCCACGCCCAGGTTACAGCTTTAGGTCGGGTCAGATATGTCAGTATCCTGTTAGGAAAGTCGGCCTGGTCTCGGACAGGTATCGGCTCTCCAGCCACTAATCATAGAAACTAAGGACATTTCGGCAGCCGATGAAGAATACCTCTGTGTTGAAAGCTTCGGTTTGTTTGTCGGCCTCAAGTGCCGCTGGGCTAGCGTAGGGTGCACAACTTCCCGTAGCATAGTGAGTCGGTTGATTTGCAACTTTCCACAAAGTAAGGCTTTTTGTTACGCAGAATGCCTCCAAACCTTGCACCCCCAGATGGGATCTCCAAAATAGCAGGGAAATCCCCGAGAGCAATGGAACAGAGCCGCCGCACTTCGGAGGTGACCTCATTCGCTAAATCAGCCAGAAATGATTCCAGTCGTCGCTGGTTTAGAATCAGGGCTCAGCCAACACCACTAGGCGGGGGTATGGATTGTCAGCCACACAACAGCGGTAAACACAACCGCTCACGCTAGTTCACTTTGGTAGCCGTTCTTGGTAGAATGGTTGTGTTCAAACTACTGACCGAAACGTCATTCGTTCGAAACTTCCTATAGTTTCGTGAGATGCGCATTGCTTACGATGAAACAGCTGTACATGTTTCACGGCTTCGACCTAGAGATAGATAGATGTATAGGGGGCAAACATAAAAATAAACAAATAAATAAAAATTGTCAATCTGTAAAAACCCTTTCAGTGCCTAGTTGCCATGCTACCAGAAGGGAGCACGAGGGCTGGGATACTGCCACGTTGCCCAAACTTAGACAGGGAAAGTAGAAAGGCAGTGGTCGGGTTCGGACCACGAACCTTCCGGCCAGTAAATTCGCGCTCTAACCACTGAGCCATCTCGCCCCTCGTGTTATCCTAGGCATGTTGGTTCTCTTCAACGAAAGTCAAGGTTGTGGGTTAAGCTGAGTTTCGTTCTGACAGGTCGCGTTGGCTATGTCTTCAGCTTGCATCAAGTACCTGTACTGTGATTTTGACCCCGTCGGCCTACAAACTATGACAATCAAGGGAGTTGTATGGTTGTTGGTCGGGTGGCTGTTGGTAGGCACAAACATACTGACGAGAAGATCCACAGTTCGCACCCAACCCCGGGTGTCCCAACTGCTCCTTTCTAGGCCTGAAACACTTGACAGTATCCCATCCTTCATGTTTCTACCGAGCAAAAACTGTAGTTAGGTTACAGTCCAACGATTATTTTTTACTTATTATTATTTCGCTTTAGTGGAAACCCCCAAGGAAATGCAGTGAAGTGGAATTCCTCGGCGAAGGTTATATGGTAACAGACTTCGGAAATATTTCATGGGGTGGAAACAACGATTCTGCTTGTTTCCCAAGAAAACCACCCCGGACGTGCTGTTTAACAAAACGGCATGAGAAATGTGGACCAGCTGCCATTTCCTGAGGGGTAGCGAATGTGTGTTGGTTTGCTTCCTTACAGGCCAGTTTTTTTTTATTTCATTCAATTCTTCAAAGAGTGGGCGGATACAAGTTACCTTGTCAATATGACTACGTGAAACAAAAATAAGTTCCCGTGATTAGACGGTAACACGTATCAACTTGGTTGGAGTTAAGCTGGCCAGGACGCCCCCTGAATACACTTCCCCTGCACCGAACTGCCGATTATCTAGCTGGTGCAACCAGAATTTTTAGTTCTGGTCAAAACTCGGGCAACAAGTTGCAAGATTTCACTGGAAAGGCTGTGTTGAACATTGATGTGATGCTACTTATGATGATGATGGTGATGATGCTTGTCGGGTGTCGCCGCTCACAACCCAAGAGACGTCAACTTCGACTACGCAGATGACTTCCACTTAGATCAAAAAGATACTAACAGACACCATGGCGATAGCTGGAAATGCAACACTCAAGCTCGTTGGTTGGAGCAAAACGAGAACGGTCTACGTCGAACCCCGTGGACCTTTAGTGTGGCATAAAAAACGCGTAGAGGATTGTTCTTGTCTAGCAACCGTTTACTGTACAGTTTCTGCCGCAGTAGGACCAAGATAGCTCAAGTGGTTAGAGCGCGAATTTACTGACCCGACGGTCCGTGGTTCGAACCCGACTTCTGCCTCTCGACTTTTCCTGTATACGCTTGGGTAACCTGGCAATATCCCAGTCCTCGTGCTTCCCTTGAGTGGCATAGCAGCTAGACACTGAGTGTTACAGCTGAACAGTTTTTTCGCCGCAGTATCACTTGGAATCCCCAATGCTCTAGCCAAACATGGACTCAAGGGGTTCGAATCACAATCACTCCACAGCAGTGATGCGTTCAGGAATGTAAATCACTGACGATCGCTCCGAGCACAGCTAGATCTGTGTGAGAAATGTCGTTCACTTCGGAAATGCAGAACGACGCAGCAGGTTAGTAGACCTAGGCCGGTTGGAATATCCACATATGCACATCTACAAATGTCAACCAACTAGTCTTGCGATACCACCAGCAGTCGGCCAAATATTTGAGAAGCTTTGAAAGCCACAGTCACCTGTGGCTGCAGGTTTACTGCTAATACATGAGATACTCACCAGATATCTATCAAGTTTCTGAAACTGCTGAGTGATAGACAGTACGTTTCTCTCATGGAAGAAATAAATATCAGTTCGAAGCAAAGCTGCAACAAGACCTGAAGAAAGCAGTAGAGCTGAGATACTGTCCGGTTGGCCACGCCTACAGCGGAGTAATCTGGGAGACACAAACCTTCCGGTTTGGACATTCGCTTTTACCATGAAGCTACCTAAAACTCAATCCGGCTTGCGAATGACTCACGGTTTAACTTAGCGCTCCCTTAAATGAATATGGCGAGGAACGGTGGTCCGACCGTATGGGCAAGATGAGAGACAGATCTGCTGGAAATTCTCGGAAGCTATTCCAGCTTATAAAAGAACGTGTCAGAAATAGTGGAATACCAGTCAAACAATGCATGAGCAATCGATCAGATGATAAGCAGCCTACCGGGATTGCACTGGAAACTGGTTTAGATACTTTAAAAAGCCTGTTAACTGGCCTCAGCCACATTGCAGGCATTTATATATATA
>NW_008751662.1:760903-775429 GCF_000715545.1 Opisthorchis viverrini
TATATATATATATATATATATATATATATATATATATATGATAGGCCAGGCCTCTCTCTGTCGCATTTCTTCCCTCTTTCAATTGTGAGCCTTTATTCGAATAAATTGACATGGTTTTACGGCAGTGAAGCACCAGTGTTGCTGTCAATGATGATCATTGTAGTGGATACAAACAAAGGGGCTTTCCCGCCAGTAACTTCCCGCCTTAACCACTGAGCTACCTCAAGCCTATAAAGAGACATTTAGGGGCTGCACATTTCAACGTATAACTTTGGACTTTGTGGGTGCAAGTCCAATGCCGCAAGATCCTAGTAAGGTAATCAGATTATTCATCGGCGCTTGTACTGTCTTCGCGTTCAAAAATAGAGGTGATGACGTCTGCGTACTCCAGAGCGACAGGATTCTCACTAACGACCATCTAAACAATTGGGTTGGCAATGTGTCAAAAAATGAGGTCGTAGAGATCCTCTAGTGTTCACGCCAGCAATTGATCCACAGCGGAGCTCAACAACAACAGAGAATGGGAAGCCTTGCCACATATATTTTGTAACGAAGGTTTCGGATAAATTTTGAACATTCAGACGCCCGGAAGTACGTAAGTGTAATAACAAGATTAAGTTCGTAGAATTCCGTCCAACAAGTGTGACTTGTCACTGACCGACTGGCAGAATCGAGCTTCCTCTCGGAGTCAGGGAAACTAAGACTGTGAGTCGTTTGTACTCTGTCACCTTCCGTTTTCAATCTCATAGTCAAATTAATTATTGAAGAAACGCTTTCTATTTTCTAACTCTGGCGTGGAGCCTCTGCCCAAGGAAGACATTGAAGCCCTAGAGTATATGGCAGATATTGCGTTAGTTGGTTCAAATTTCGTCCGGATAC
The DNA here is from genome assembly GCF_000715545.1 of Opisthorchis viverrini. NCBI lineage: Eukaryota > Metazoa > Platyhelminthes > Trematoda > Opisthorchiida > Opisthorchiidae > Opisthorchis > Opisthorchis viverrini. Next base: position 761,783 of record NW_008751662.1, read on the forward strand.
AAAGCACACCAAATAATCTAAATGATGAAGCCCTGCAAAATGCGCTACCGAAGTTGGCCATAGCATCCAAACCACTAGGTGAAGCGGGCAGCGTTTCACAGATCTCGAGGTAACTAAGTTGCAGGAAGGCAGGGCATGCCTTAGCGATTCTAGCGTTCACGTCCTCAAAAATACTAACATCTGACGTGATGCAACTAACCAGACAGGCAAATCTGCACGCTTTACCTAGTGGTTTTGATGCTATGACCAGCTTCGATAACACATTTAGCACGGCTATATCATTTAGATTATTTGGTGTGTTTTGTATCCGGACGTTTCCTTGATAGTTGATTCGACCACAGGGTTGAAGAGAGAGGGTGACAAGGAGTAGCGCTGGGGATGAACTCTAAGTGCTTTCCATACACTTACGAACGGCCACAGAAGTTGTACTATAAGGGCCCGAGAATTTGTGCTGAAAAGCTTTGGAAGTAAGTTGAAGGAAAACACCACAGAGCAGCATCAAAGAGCGCGTCCGAAGCCAGGCTGCCCCAGTCCAGCCGTAATGACATAAATGGCTTCGAACCACGAACCTTCTGGCTAATTTCTTCACACACAAGCCCTTAGGACGAACATTGTTGGCTTTTTCTACTTGCGGCAGTATTCGGGAAGCTGTCGCAATGTTGAAGTATGGTCAGCGTATCCACAGCCCGGACAAAACCTTTTTTGATTTCCACGACTCTGTCTCTCGAGTGTTGGTAGGCCTGCATAGGATGACAGCTATGGACAAATTAGGAACAATGTCGACTAAATTTATACCCCAATGGTTCTTATACTCAGAGGATACTCGATAGAAAGGACGGAAGTTGGTTTCTACCATCCATCCGGCAGTCCATTCACCTTCCAAATGCTCTGCATGAGTTTCTCCAGAGTGAACTAGGTCTTATCCTATACCTTTAAACAAGGGAAAAGACAGCCATCTCATAATGGCATGTGTAGCAGATAGAGTTTGGGCAAAGAAATTAAACAGACTAACCCTCGCCTGAGAATTGAGGCAAAAGTCCGATCCATGAGGCAGTGGATAGTGGCGGGTTGTTCCGGGGCCTTGTCCATTGCTCCTAACTCAACCACCAGGCAATGTAGGTTGGGATTTTCTTAAGACCCTTCCCAGGACCAGACTAAACAGTCTGCCCACCCTGGTTGCGTTGGGTTTGCCTACCGAGGATGGAGGTAGTAACGTATAATCGTCTGATTGCTAATGCTACTTCGCACAGCAGGTAATTTTAGCAGGTTTTGAGAGTACGATAATCGTTCCACTGTAGCGCCCTTTCGGTGGCGGGATACTGCCAGGCTGCCCAAGACTAAGAAGGGACAGTCGAGATGCTGAACCACGAAATTGCAGGTCCGTAAGCTGACTCATTAACCACCGAGCTATGTCGAGTTCAGATCATAATGTACTGGTGGTCATGGCGTACTGAAAAGAAAAGTCCTGATGCAAGTTGATCGAGTGATCACACTGCGGCTGCACTCCTAGGCTTTTACTCGTACCAGTCCAGTATCCCGTTAAGATGATGTACATAATGGACTCCTACTTCATGTAGAAGACGGGACCGGTTTGGATGGCCAGTTTGACCGGTATCCTGAAATCTATCTACGAAAGTTCCAGGAGGAACCAGTGACCAGCGCTCTTGTCTTCCATGCCCTACTGTCAGGTCTCAATCCAGCATAACCCATAAAAAAGGCCTGAGCACTACGAAGCTGATGTGCCATACGTAGGAATCACCTGATATAACTAATGCGACACGTAGAAAGCATGTTTCATCATATGACGAGCCAACCACAGATTGATCCAATGTTCATGCGAGGCGGCGGCTCCACGTTCAAAAACTTGAAGTAACGATTGTGTAACGGGACTAGTGGTCAAGGCTATGTTTTCGACGTACAGGATGATCAGACGATTGGCCAAGTATCGAAACGAGGCTCGTGGTTTTAAGCCACCAGATTAAATGATTGTCTGTAGACCCTGAATTTTGGCGTTCTGTTAGATGGAAACTGTGCCCAGCCAACACTGAGTAACCTTGTATACCATTCTGAATGGACATTCTATGGAAAACCTTACAGCAAAAGATCAAGTGGAGATAAGATGGATTTCCCAGCCGCCCAGTGAAAATCGCATACACAAAGTGTGCGTAGTGGGCCCCCAAACGCGAAGCAACTTATCGCAAACATTGGCTTACAAGGTGAAAGCATTTAGCCGTAGAGAATCGGACGCGGCTACCTATTAGAATCATTGTCGGTCAACCTTCCTTGCTGGACATTTCAGTAATGCTACGAATTTTGGACGAACATTAAAACACACGATGTCCGACTTCTGATCGGAGGTTGCGGGCCACCGATTTTATAAGGATTCTGCAACTGGTTTAGATGCATACAAAAACACTATGGGGCGCCAAAACCACAATTTCATGGAATGAAAAATCGAAAATTGCACGTACACAAAAAGACCCCTACCAGACCCAGCGTAACACTACTGATCCCAAATAATAGTAGTTGGTTATTACGTAGACAAACGCAAGACATAGCATACCCCTCTCTGATGGGGTGGCTCTAAACTGCAACCACTATGGCGCTAAAAAGGAACTAAAACTATGGTTCCGTGGTTTCGATACTCCTGGAGAGGCGCGCATTTCAAACGTTCGTGCTGCGAAAGTGTTTCGGTCATCCAATCACTGATGGACACGCACAAAGAGACCTTTCAATCTTCCTAGGATTATGGTAGTAGTGACTACTGTTTTCATTGTTGCGCCTTAATTCTCGAGGCTCACCTGCATGGGATAATGTTTGAACTCGGTAGTACTTGTTATAGATTGTCAAAGGAACTCCCGTTGTCTTAAGGCTGCAAATCCCCTTAAACGGCAGGATATATTGAGCAGTCTTCTCTCTGAGGTTTTACTCTCAGGACCTAGGTGTCAATATAGTGCACCGTACCATCCAGTCGCTGGTAGGCTGGATTTTGCAGGTTTTTTCGAAGATGACCCAATATTGTGTATTCCAATTACGATTCCATGATAATTGCACCAGGCCATCCGACACCCAATATTCATTCCCATCTGCTTCCAATCACATTTCTCAGGTGAAGGGTGTATGTGCCGGATTCTCTTTCCTCACCCCTGGTCGACTTCCAGGCGGTGGACACAATGCTTCATCCAGCTTTCCCATGCGACACTTACCCCACTGATGGGAGAGCGACCAATAGATGTTATACCCCCCAGCCGGTACCCAAACTGTCCTCTGAGGAAGTGATTTTATCAGCGGTTTGATTGATAATACTGCAGCTCTTGTCCATCGCTATCCCAATAAGCGGCATATGCAATAACATTTCGTCCTCGCCTCAGGTCAGGAGTCGCCTCATCCCCATCCATGATACTCCTTCATTCCACCTGAAGGAGACCACCGATTACTTCAAAAATTTAGTCAGTAGGGACCGGAAGCCCCTCAATGAATGCTCCAAACATTTGTCTCCGATGTTCAGAGTACAATAAACTGATGATCGAGGCAGATTCTGACCAGCCGCTTGAAGATACTTGGACCTACATCGATCACTATATTTCTAAATGGCGTGTGCATATGTGTGGTTTCAGTCGGCTACTAGAGCCGGTGCATCACGTGTTGATTATAGGATCTCACTTAATAATTGAAAAAAATCCCAGTTAATTGTAACACGTCAACTCTGCTGAAGCACCTTATAAATTAAATGATGACGTGAAGCAGGCGGGAAGTCCTAAAAAAGCATCCGTAAATGCTTCATGGCACCTCTAATCAGACGCAGCAACTAGTTTCCGCTCTGCTGAAAGCGGAAACAAGAATGTGTCAGGACAAGACCTTCAACGATCACTTCCGCTTGGCAACGTCCCATAATATGTCACCTCACGAAACTGTGTTCCCCGAAGGCCCACGGCTCCGCCCCAGTTAAGGTGAATGGCAACCCGCCATAAGTTTCAACTACGTATCGTATGACTGTCTCCGCAGTCGAAACACGTCCTCTCCTCTTGCGATGCTCTCAGCTGCAAACGGATGGAATCAAAAGCGTTCTAAACCATGTCCCCAGAACGATGTCGCATCGCCATACACCAGTCTTCTAGCGTATTTCCCCCTCTCACATCTATCAACCGCAACGCAACGCAACTCACCCTTATCCATCATCTATCCGTAATTTTTCCACCGTGAAACCTATGCAGTTCGCCTAACGCACTCACTGGTTTTCATTCCCAAATCATCCCGTGGACCATTCTGTAAGACTGTCAGAAAAGACGGTGCATGCATGCGCTAATTTCTTAGCCTGCGTAAAAAGCTTACAGACCTGAGCCCCACCTGTGATATGTAAGACTATCAAATAGTAAATTGCTCTATAGCATTGCATACTCAGGGTCTTTCTGCGACTCAATTTGGATATTCGAATTGCATGTTGGCCATTATTGGAACGCGCCTGCCGTTCCCTTTCAGCTACACCAAATTGCGATTACCATCCATCCAACCTGCACACTTCGTTAGCTTTTGCTCCAATATTCTCACCCCTATGCCCAGTGTGATTTTGTTCTCCCGGCACCCAGCTGAAACCCCTTGAAAATTGCGCCTCTCCGTATCGGCTCCGGCCTCCTTTAGCCATCACATGGAATGACAGAAACGGGCTCCCAATACAGCGAGGCTCTGTCCAGACAAACAAGTCTACCAGGGGCAACTTACTACAAATATTCGAATTTCGAATTTTCTGTCCTCTTAGGCTTTCTATAAGCTAGACGCATAGTTTATTGCTCAACTTGAATGGATAGTGATATAGATAACTTGTTTTACTGCACTAATTGCCATGGTTACGCGATACCTCGAAGAGAAGTATTTTGTACGCCACAAAATATTTACATCCGATGAGGAAAGTTGAAGAGAGAAACGCCAAATATCATCAAGTGTTATATTTTTGCTAACGCCAGGGACAAGTTTCTTAAAAATTCTCTGGACTCAACTCTTGCTGGAGTCTGAAGATGCCGAAATGAATACAACAATAAAATAATTTTAAATAAATAAAAGGGTGTTTCAACCATGTATGGCGCTCAGCCGGATACTATACACACGTCGATCGAGTGAATATTTTTTAATTTTCTGCTGCAGGTTTTCATTTTGCAATAGCCGTAGTATTCTTGTGGAGTATTTTGAACGGGAAAATGGAGCAAATGCTCCTTTTCCTGATGTATTTGTACACAACGACAAAGGACAAGCCGGAAAGAACAACATCCCAAAAGACATTTCGGTGGAACCTCTCGTAGCCCAGTCAATTAACTACAGATAATTTTGCATCTGGTTGCCACCTGACCCTGACATGTTGAAATTTGGTCGGTTGGCGACCTTTTTGCCAACGCAGCGCACAGTTAATGGCGGTAGTTTCAAAACACTGTTTATTCAACCGTCAAGATCCAGTGCAGAGGCATCAGATACCATGTGAAGAGATTTGCGCAATAATTGGAAATGGGAAACAAGATGATACTGGCAACCAACAGGGCTTGTACATGGCCAATGGCAGGTGTATGGGATACACATATTTATGCGGATGCATCTCTTTCTGTCAGAGTGGTAGCAAAGCAAACCCGGTTTCCGATATATAATGAAGATAATTGTGGCATGCGCATTTGAGTTCTCTGCTCTGTCATCTGAGCTATCGACACCGTACCATAGCAGAACAATGGTGAACATCCGTGTGTCAGAGCACACACGGTGATGCACCGTTGGAAGACCAGTTTAGTGATGTGCAAACCTTTGGGCTCATCAAGTCACCTCAGGTCTTTGGAGTGTTTTCGACGGCATATGTCAGCGTATAGAAGCCTGACAAGTATAGCCTTCGGTCCTCCGGCTTTAGGTTTGAAACACATATGCCAACGGATTGACGAATTTGAGTTATTTCAACAGCCACTACCATGCGGTTCGCTTTTTAGCCCAGAATCTCAATCGTTCTTATTGTTACGTTTGACACTGCGAACTTGCAGACCTGTGAACCACCATGATATCTACTATCAAACGAGACTTCGCGCCACATCAGCCATCGTCTGCCGACATTACCCAATTCACCTTATGCGCTGCATTCAAAGATTTGGATCTACAGATGCATCGAATGCTGTCCTTCTCCATTCCTACTATTGTTATCTCTCCTTTAATGATTATTACTCAAGAGTACGTAGGTCCAAGTCACACGCACGACCTACCGGTTCACAGGAGAGTAACCGGCCGTTCGCCATCTGCCATCACATATTACCCTCCTATCTTAGACGTCGATTCTTGTGCGGATTCGCCCTGGCTCGCACTAGTGATGCCCTGTATAGGACTTTTGGGGAGTTCTCACGACCAAAGCGCGAGATCAAACTAAGTTTCCAGCCACTTCATTCCGAAACACAATCAACCAAATATTATCGGTGGTTCTGAAGACGCTGTGTTGTGGTTCCAGATTTAAATCAGCCCCCTATTCCCACCAGTTTAGTCTGACTGGTTAATTGCTGGAAAGTTTTGAATCCCATCCCATGTACTCTCCATCTTAATGGAGAACAGCACAGGTCAAAGTAGTAATTGCCCACCATTTATGACAACCGACTATGATCCAGGCCATTGCTGGAGAACGACTATCGAGAACTGGTCACCCTCAAATCTATAAACATGAGATCTTACATGGTCAGATAACCGGAGGTTTCAAAGCTAACGTAAGTCTATTTAGTTCAGCAGAAGCACAACTGGGTGATGTGTCTAGCTTAGGCGTTTAATGCAGCAGCGCATTTCGCAGCTTCATAAATCTCACCAAATGTTTCTTAGTGGCGCGGGATTTAGCCACAGTCAGCGTCACCCCCATAGTGCTGGACGGCCGTGGAACTAATTCACTCACATTGCAGTCGCCTACCTAGGACACCGCTGACCTTCTGGTCACTGCCCACTCTGAAATAAGCCCGTTTGCTTAGACTGTGTCTTCGTTTGATACAGGTTTTCTTCAGAATGTCCTAGTAAATTTAAGGAGTAAACTCACTTAATTGTGGCGGGGAGAAACATGTGACGCGCATGCTATGAAAACACATTAACTGCAGAATGCTGACTTGAAAAGCCGAGAAGGAAGAAAGCAACTTCGGAATGGAGCACAGCAAAAAATCACCTAATGGGTAGATTCTGCGGATTTCCTAGGGCTTATCTAGACAGTAAGTTGGAAAACAAAAGTAAAGACGTTTCCGTTAGCCATTTTCCTTTTTTCCATTTTATCCCCAAACATGCACTTTGATAAACTCGTCACTAAAACTCTGCACTCACCTAGTTTCGAAGCCCACTAGCATTATTCAACGAAATAAAAATAGAAGCCGTCGCTTGCACTGCCCGTGTCACTGGAACTGGCCACCCTCACATAGTTGCGCCATACTAAGGAAATCACTAGCTGGCATACTACGTCTTGCTCCCCAAACAAACTGATTAGCGACTTCACCAACACTTTTGTTTGTCACTTTCCGAGTTCCGCCTGGTGCTCATGAATATAAGTATTCCGATGGTTTCTAATGAAGGCAAGACAATAGCGGAGAAATAGCTGAGGTCGCTTGTCCACTCATTCACAAAGCGTGCCGGTAACGGTATATAATCCGAGTAATGTTGACTTACTCCTGAGAGCTCAGTAGACACGGAATGTACAGAATAGACAGGGGTGCACAAAGAGCTTGTTAGATTGTGCGTACCCTCTGATAGAAATTTGCTCTCCTAAAGTAAACACAATTTATCTTCTCTTTGCCGACAGGGTTTTCGAAGTTACCAAATTTACGGGAGGCCAGTGTAATCAGTTTGCACGTTTCGGTGTTATGTTGTCTGTGGCATTTCGTTCCAGTAAGCAAACTTCAAAGGCCATCGACCATCACCAATTAACGTTTTGTTACCAGCTTTAGAAATAAAGGGGGCCTATTAACCGCACAATGCTCTTGGTTACAAAATCTATAGAAGTGGGGTAAATAATTTTGCGCCAAGATGTTGCAGTTTGATGCGTATGTACTCAAGCCAGAAGACATCCTAATCTACGTTCACGAATTTTTTAGCTCATTAAATATCGTCGCCCACTGAATCACCATATCTCTGGCGACATTTGCCTGGTGGAATAATTTCCCGGCGTTGCTCAGACCCCGCGATGCCTAAATGGGGCTAAAAAGTTTGGACCCTGAACTCAGACGCCCGATTGCTTTGCTCCATCAGGGACACGTCAGAGCTTTTAAAAGTTCAATTCCATTGGGTGAATACTGAGTACCAAAATTAAGCACGAAATAATATTTTAGCATATTTCAACACTCTGTGGTCTTAACAAGAAGTGGGATAACATCTACTGGATATCCCACGAAAATTCCATTCAGCTTAATCGTTGAATTGCTTCTGTGTATCTAATACTCCCTAGACGTAAAAAAATTGAGATGAGTTCTTTCAGCGACATTTGGCACAGCACACTTTTAGGAAAGCCACTTTCCATTCAGCTTAACTGAAGAAAGCATCTTGATTGATTGTGCAGTAGTGCTGCGAGTGAGATCTTCGTGTATGGTCGTTATTCCCAGATATGCACAAATAGTTGGTAGATGGTGCAGCATTACTATATACCTGGATGTGCCTTACCAACGCAACAATATCCACCTCATTATTGATGATCATGCCTCTTAGCTGAAATAAGTCATTGAACCAGCCGAGTGACAGAAAATAAGACCGCCTAGGAGCGACCATCATAATGCACAAATCGCATTTATGACTGCTTGCATGGTTTTCCACCTTGCAGATTTGGTAGCATGCACGAGGGATGAAAACCTCGTGTGGTGGATGGATACGCCCTGCAGGGAAGGTCGCTCTGTTACGTTGCACCGTTGCGTTCGTATACTCACCACCCCTCCAGTAGCACAAGTGCATCGCCCATCGCAGGTGGTTCTGAGCCTGGCCTTTAAAATCCGGAAATAAAAATAAAAAGCACTGTTGCCTTCTGATTGTAGTTGCTGGTGTTGGCCTTGCATTGATTGAGTTATTTGACAACACCATAAACAACGACAACAACAAAAACCGGCCTTTCGTCTGTTTGGGAAAGCCGGAAAAATCTCTGCGATGCCCATGGCCTACGTCGATGTGCATAGCTGTAGCTGCCTTCGTCAATATCGAGGCTACATCGCACCAAAACCCACCTCCTCAACCAATAAAAGATACACCAACTTGACGCTCCCAAACGTGAACAAATACAAGACATAAACATGCGGTGAGACTCCAGACTCTTCACTATCACCATACGAGGCTAGCATCGGAAGTCTTGGTCGTGCACCACTCATCGTTAAAGCTGATAGTACTGCTTCGGGGGATGATGAACATCTCCTTTACATACATCTTCCCTGGTAGATTGTCCTAGTGACGTCCAACTCACTAACAACCCCCATAAAATCTAGTCCACCATCTCGGAATATATACCCCCGCCGGTCGTTACGTGGTTGGTTACCCCCACCACGCCGCCCCTTAGCCTACAGGTAGTGTGGTTATGTTGGCAACCTTAGCTTGACTTTGATGACTACACCACTGAGTGCAAATCCATCCTCATCCACCTGATGTCACCGCTATAACCGGGGCAGACGTTCGTTTTTTCCCCTATTAAAGGACTATACCCTGTCTGAAGACCCCCGTAGCTCTCCAGACCATATTGATCTCATCTAATTTCATCTCCTTCCCAAGCTTCGACCCGTGGTGGTACGTGCTATGGATGATTGTTTGGCCGTTGTCTACTCCACCTGATCTGCGCATTACGAGAGAAGGGATCCCCGATCCAAGAAAAAAAGAAAAACAACAACAAATACTACGTGCTATATTAGATGGTTTTGCTCACCCTGGAGAACTTCTCAGCAAACGCACAACATCCCGCTGATCACAGGACTGCGTTTCTCATTCTGGCTACCTCACTCACGACGTCCGTCACAGGGCTGTCCAGAAACCGAAGTATTCCAATGCAGTGAAGGTACGGCATGGTGATACCCAGTCTGATAACACACCAGCAATTGTTCACTACCTACTTTGACCGCGCCCTCTCGTTCACTCGGTCCTTTACCGGCAACCACACTCAGGCTTCATGTGTCACCAGGCACCAGTTCATTGCAATCTGTCGAACTTTCTGCCGGATTCTGGCGACTTTTATTCGCACTCCTCACCAAGTCAGTCAATTTTCGTACAGTTCGCGTAAACTCGTTTTCCCAGTTGACTTTTACACTCGACCCTGCTCCAGCAACAACACTAGTAAGTCGCTCAAGTTTTCATCACACTGTGATGCAGCACATTACCCCACTGAACCATCCCCACTTACACTTTCCGTGACCATACGCCTTACAACCCAAAGTAATGAAGCCCTAATGACGGTTTTGAGCTTTAGTTCAAATTGACCGGCCATGTCGTGGCAGTTTTGCTGTCTCTCCAGATCCATTATTCTGGCTCCACACTTCCTGCAGTTTGAAGTTTTTTGTCACGTCCCAGGCAAGAAGCTTTTTGCTATGCCCTCACTCTTATTGTTGTTGCCCGCCACGTTTAAATCCTAACGATCAGATCTTGTGTCATCTGATATGTTGTCCATGGGCGTAAAAGAGCCCTTATAATTCTGGATCCTCACCCATCAGGTGTGATGAAGTCTACTTAGTTAATGTTCACTGTTTACGTCACCACCCCTTTTCCAGGAAATTCTCATTAATCACAACCCCCATCAGTCATGCTCTTATTCTGACCGTAATACAAAGATCATGCCTGACGGTATTCCACCCACTGGTTGAGAATAAATATTATTATTTTATTATGATTGCACGCGCTTTGGTCTGTTTTGGCAACATATCGGGACTGTTAGGCCCGCGTCTATGTGCTTCTCAATAATACACGTTAGCCCTATCCGATGGCTAACGACGGATCTTCATACTCATAATTCATCGCCTTTATTAATCATCGCAGCTGCTAGTCCCAGGCCTATGGTTGTGAGGCTTAGGCTATCCGGGAAGAAGCTTTTGCTATGCCCTCACTCTTATTGTTGTTGCCCGCCACGTTTAAATCCTAACGATCAGATCTTGTGTCATCTGATATGTTGTCCATGGGCGTAAAAGAGCCCTTATAATTCTGGATCCTCACCCATCAGGTGTGATGAAGTCTACTTAGTTAATGTTCACTGTTTACGTCACCACCCCTTTTCCAGGAAATTCTCATTAATCACAACCCCCATCAGTCATGCTCTTATTCTGACCGTAATACAAAGATCATGCCTGACGGTATTCCACCCACTGGTTGAGAATAAATATTATTATTTTATTATGATTGCACGCGCTTTGGTCTGTTTTGGCAACATATCGGGACTGTTAGGCCCGCGTCTATGTGCTTCTCAATAATACACGTTAGCCCTATCCGATGGCTAACGACGGATCTTCATACTCATAATTCATCGCCTTTATTAATCATCGCAGCTGCTAGTCCCAGGCCTATGGTTGTGAGGCTTAGGCTATCCATGATAGCTTCACCCTAGGACTAACAAAGCTTTTGCACAAACGTAACTGTACGTGTTGTCGTTTACTTGTCTACTCATCCGCCAAGCTCATACATACGCCCAACGCTGGTTGAGGACTCCGCTATAAAAGATTGCGTACTTAACGGAGTACAGCGTCTCTCCATACCCACACATGACCGTCTGCCATCTCCACGCTCTAAAAATTCACAGCACCTCTGGCGAATCATGTTTTTAATAACTGGTTGCAAATGTACAAACTTAATGAGTAGTCATTTAAATTCTCGTTTTCCGGGAGCTATTTTCGCTCAAAAGAGATCCGTAAAGTAAAAGTGTATAATCAGTTACATATCTTGGGTAAAATTTATAATACGCTTTACTGCCGCACAAACTTACTACCTGCTCAGCTAGTCATACTGTCCATAATGTACGTCTGTCATGTGTTTGGACCTCACCTAACTCATTATTCACACCAGCGTACTGCAATTCATTTTCACTTCCATTAACATATCTGAAATATCCAAATAATTGGGCGACTATGACAACCGCTTCCGGTGAGACCTAAATGTGGACTGTGAGATCCACTTTATCATATTGAACCAGGAACATATATTGCCACATCCAGCTGCTATGCGTCGCTACAGTTCTACAACTCCCGCATTCGTTCTCTAAGTGGTGGACGGAACATGACCTCCTAATACGTATTCTCACAACGCGCTTTGCTCGCCCATTGCATTTGTTCCACCCGGTCAGGGTCCCCTCCGCATCGAACGAAACCTTCTTTACCATGTCCCCCGTTTCCATAAACCCTGAACGGTGCTTAAGACGGCAAGTTTGACACCTCTTTCTTCAGCTGCATTCCATCCTCCAAAAGACCGTCCTAACTGAGTGCTGAGCCTCATACTCCACCTTCGCCGTGAGTCCAGACCTTACTTCCCCTCCATTCGTCGCTTCACTAAGAACGGGAAGTATCCCTTCTGCCGTACAGACTTCTAAGGAATGCGCCTCTTTTTTGAACAAGTCGCACTGGGACCAGCTCCAGTGGAATAACTGTATAGCGCCATTGTCCAGAAAGTTCACGAGGCTGATGCGACGTTCGTCCCCAAAATACCAGCACGCACTCGGATGGACCGCAGGCTGCCAAAAAGGATTCGGCGACTTCTGGAGAAAAGGTCCCAACTCTTTTTCAAAAAGTTGCCTACAGGGGATACAGAAAATGAGCTGGCATTTTGTAGAATCCGGAACCGCTGTAAATCGGAAATCCGCAAATGGAACATACGAAAACAAGCCACCATCCTGGACCTCCATCGAAAAAACAAAGACGTCTTGTTCAAATACATGAGACATCGCCGCAGAAACAAGCCGTCCGCGTTCTCCTTGAGGGACAGAAACGGAGAACCGACGAATGACCCAACAGTGGAATCTGAGGTTTACAGAGAACACTATGCGTATCTATACTCATCCCCAGCGCCTTCGTCACATCCACTCTTGTCAAGGCGAAACTTCGAACAGCCTCAACTGACTTGGTCTTCACGGTGGAGGACATTCGTCAACTCTTGCACAAGATCACCCCATTCTGTGCGTTGGGGCCCGACAAGGTCCATCCAAGGATCCTGAAATAAACGTCCTCCACACTGGCAAATCATTTACACCTAGCGCTTCGTCAGTCGCTTGACGAAGGCCGCCTTTGCTCTGCTTGGAAGGAAGTGATTGTCACGTCAATCTAAAAAACTGGTGTCCGACTGTCGCCTGGCAGCTGCAGGCCTATAAGCCTCACTAGCGTGGCATGTAAGGTGATGGAACGCTTTCTGAAGCAAGCTATCCTAGATCACCTTACTTCCAGCAACCTGATATCTCCAGCTCAGCGCGGATTTCTCCCACACCGCTGTTGCGTGACAAATATGCTCGTGTTTATGGACAACTCAACCTAAGCCATGGACGAAGGACTTGTATCGGATGCCATATTTTTCGACCTCTCAAAAGCATTTGATAGGGCTCCGCACGTCACACGGCTCAACAAACTCGAGTCTTACTGGACTCAAGGTAAAATCCTTCGCTGGATCAGGGCGTTCCTATCAGACAGATCATTCCGAGTGAGAATAGGCTCGACCTACTCTTCTCCAGCGCCGGTCTCCATT
>NW_008751662.1:775655-805109 GCF_000715545.1 Opisthorchis viverrini
GCATTCGCCATTTTACGGATGATCCGACGCACCTTCTCCCGTATTACTTGCATGAACTCCCAAACGCTCTATGGGGCCTACGTCAGACCGCTCCTGGAGTACGCCAACCAAGTTGTCTACTCAGGACGTACAAAAGACGTCACCCTCATTGAGCGTGTCCAGTGGGCCGCCACCAGAATGGTTGTCGGCCTCAAATCCGTGGACTACGAAAGGCGTCTCGCGATGCTTGATCTCTTTCCCCTGGAGGACCGTCGCCTCCGAGGGGACTTAATTCTTACTCATGCCCTATTCTGCACAAAGCTTGGCAAACGGGTTTCTTACCGTTGAACCAGCGAACACGGCGGTGACATAGTAAGAAAATTTTCAAGCTCAGAGCACCCACGTTCATAAGACAAATTGTTTCTCATTTTGGGTAGTAAGTGCGTGGAATGACCTTCCTCCGGCGGTTGTTTATGCTCCTTCTCGAACCCAATTTAAAGCACTATTAGACATTTATTTACGCGAATCCTCTCGCTGGCCACCATACTGCCCCGCGTTGAGAACGTAAAGAGCAGTGCTTCACCCTTTTTCACTTGTGCCTTTCAGTTGAACGACAGCCACTGACTGACAAGAACAAAAGCGACCTGGGAAACTTGGGCAATTGCCTCGATCCTGTGTATCAGTCCGTGAATCCGTTAATCCGTGAATCCCTCGATCGACTCTAAACAAACGTATACTTAACTCCATTTCATGTACCACCAATCCTTTCCTTAATTTTATAATTCCAAAACACATCAATGGAAGTCTTATCAAATTCCCAAGTTGAATGATGAGCTCGTCACTGAAACTATCAGTAATTTCTGCAACATCCACGGAAAAGTATGTATGTATTTGATGTATGTATGTATGTAATTTGATAAAGACACAGGATGAACAAGGCGTGGCGCCCCTGACGCCTCCTACTTTTTTCCTAGTTTGTAACTGCGCCCTATTGAGATAAAACAAACGTGCGTCACGACCAATCGTCCCTTCTTTCTTCGGTCGCTTGGGCCTGAATGCTCTGAACTGCTAGTTTATCTTGAGGCGTTTAAATTTCGGGTCTAACAAAAAGGTTGAGTGAATTTCTTGGGACACCTTTCTTAAACCAGTATAGAGCCGAATGTGAGTGGATGGTGACCCAAACCTCTGGTGTAATGCTTGGGGCGTAGGTAGGTTGGTTAGGTTTTTCAACGATCCGGGAATCCACAATACGATCACTTCTCATTTTGCCTCCCCGAGATCACACTGAACAATGCTGATAGGTTTTCACGAGCATTGTTATCCATTCTAAAAGGAAAATAGTGAAATGTCTGGACTCTCAGTGTGATTGAAGACTTGTTTTAGAACACAAAGCCGCGTATTCCAATTGCGATCAGACTGAAGCTCTGTAGGAGGTTATAAGGACGGGGCAATAAACGCTGCTTAATGCATGTCCTTGTATTATGGGAAGCCAAAGTGCAGCCCGAAAAGCCTGTTGAAATAATTATTCTCACTCTTTCGGGCTCCTCTATATATCCCAAGTATTAGGGGTAGGGGACACCAGGTGGTGATCCCAACGGCGATTTATGTGGGGCCTTTATTGAAAACACTGTTGAATAGCTGTGTATATGTGCCCATAAACTAATGCAAGGAGTGCCATATATGGTACTTGCTGCCAAATTGACATCAGTGGAAGAATAACTCACGAAAACAGCCGCACGTCAGCTACAGACGTTAGCCGACTTGGTGGTCCTCGCAAATTTTGAATGTTGTGCATTTTGCTGGATTAACCACCGAATACTCCTGAGTCGAACGGTGGTCACAGTTTTTCATATCATCAGAAGTTTGCATACAGTCGCAAAACTTGTTTGTGTACCAAACGCAATTACGTGCGATTAAAAAGCTTTACACAGATCCATAGTATCACATTTGGAATCGTTGAACGCCGCCACATTTTATGGCACCCCAGCTGCTGTGCAACCTAGACGCTTAGACGGTCACATCAGCATCCACCAAATTTATGGGTGTTGAGGCTGGGCTATTGATTGTTGGTTATTCCGAAATACGCATTTTGGTTCACGACACAATCGTTTACGGTGTAGATTTCACAGGTATATTCTGGTATACCTGAGGAACGAGCCAGTCACTTTTGACACAAAAGTTGGAAAGCACAGCACTGCCAAGCGCTAGATGCAATCGGTAGCTCAAAACAAGGTACTAAAAATGAGCTATTTAAAGGTGCTGCGTTGCGCGCACAACCCCAGGGTTTGAATTTCACAAACCTTAAAAGAAGAACTCACTTTTAGAGTTGGCCAAAGTAAAGGCCATCGCGATAGTCTGATTCCACACAGTCTCCCAAAACCCAGAGTGGCTTCTAAGAAAGTGCTCAGAGCACCAACCTCGAGGTCAAAGTGGCTTGGTCAGATCTTTCCACATTCACCAGCATACATTTAAGGTGGTCGGTGCGTAGAACCTTCTACGGTGAATAATTAACCGATCTTGTGGTCCACGAATAGGATTCATGGATGCGGGTTCTGGTTTGCAATCCCTCTGCCATGAAAAATCACAGGGTTTATCCTGTTATATTCCCCCGCATATGAAATCCCCCTCTTTACCTTCAGATGGTGACGTAATACCTTCGTCCAGATAGACATTTAAGCTGCATCCAACTGACCCCATCGGAGACTAGCCCATAAAAGTAAGACGATGGAAGCTAATTGGCCAGTTGTACACATGATGTGCCCCAGCGGATTATATTCTATTGGTGTGACTTGCTGCGAGTGAATCATCGAAAAAGAACTGCACAGCAACCTCAGTTGCATACGAATAGGTTATCGGGCGGTTTAGCCCTTTTCATGTCATGTTGTGGGACTTTGCTGATACGAAGCACCGTCTCTGAGGTTAGTTTCGGACATGTATTTCTCACAACAGTTCCTTCCACCTGCATGGTTAAGATTAGTTTCTTAGTCCTCTGAGCTAATACTATGTGTAACAGATGTTATTCCCGGCTACCGTCAAGCAACAGCAAGACGTGCTGTGATTGTATCATGGGTTACAATGCCTACAGTTAAGCCCCGCAAACGTCGCCCACGCTAGCAGGGCCAAAAGGAACAAACGATATAAAGAGAGGAAAGTCTAACATTACGGGTTGGTTTTGCAATAAAGCAGAACCATCCTCTGCAACGAGATTGTAGAACGAGTGTGTTGCTTCATCCAAGCAAACAGTATATCTCTGAACAGCGGCTTACTTATGAACAGAACAGTGATGCCCTTTACCCGAGCAGATCGGACTTGGAGGTGCCGGCCATAAAATCTGCTCACTACCATTGTCCAGCGGTTGATCGTAACCGCTGGTGCATCGTTCGGCAGGTCACAAGTACCTCCTGTGCCTTAGGTCCAAGTGAGCCGCTCGCAGCTATCAGTTCCAGGGCTTTTGCTGCCTTGCAATTTCGGGAATACGTCAGTGTGCCAACAAGCCAACGGCTAACAATAATTGCCTGCCCAGGAGTTGGCGCTTGCGTTATTCGGGAAAAGATATTATGAACATAAAAATCACTAGCTGGTATTCCCTGACGTCGGGAACCATGTGTGGCTCGATTCTGCTTCAAATGGTACGTCTATTACAAACTTTGATCTGAAGCATATTATTATGAAAAATCAACCACTTGTATTTCGAGAGCACATGCTGAATGAAGTGTTTCAGATTACGTCTCCGGGGTGATGTTCATTCAGTTGACCGACGAAGGTTGCCCGCGGATGGAGATGAAACCTGGAGGAACCGTTTATTGCAACTCGGCATATCGTGCGACATAATTGAGCAAAGCCAATAAACTGGGTGGGTTTCTGTCGATCCGCAAATCTATCTGCGAATGCAAAAGAGCAAAGCACCACGTATCCGACAATTGCTTTATATCCCTCGTCACATGAAGACAACAAGTTGAAACGTCACTATCAAGAGGCACGGTCAGTAAGAGCAAAAATGAGCTGGTCAATTCGGTATGAAGGCTTGAACCTAAATGTTGTTTCTCGAAACTCAATGGAATACGTTAAACATGGTCTGCAATGACAGAGAATCGTTGTGTCGTACAAAGTAGCGCATGATAATCGACCGATGACAAAAGCCTTCTGTACAGGCTTGCTTGACTGGCATCAAATTTCAAAACCCCTTAAGACCAGCAAAATAAGTCCAAATGTTCATTCGGAATTTGCCACTCATAAAGCTGCCGAAAATTCTTCGACAGCAACGACCAGTTTCACCCTTATTGGGGCTCATCAGGTGGGCGCAATCCCCGAGTTATCGTCAACCTTACGTTCTACTTGAAGCCACATTTAACGAAATTAGCGAAATGCACTCATTTGCAAACGAATTCGGTTCTTCGAGAGACTCACTTGGAGCCCAGCTGAATTTCTCATTTGTGAGGTTTCCAGGCAAATGAATGTACTTCACCGGGCAACTACAACATGTGGTGGCCTTGTGCAGCACGTTCAGCTGCCTGAAAGCATAAAAAAGCGATTCAGCTGGGTTTCAGGTGAGTCTCTCACAAAACCGAATTTGTTTGCAAATGAGTGCATTTTGCTGAGTCGACATGTCAGCTTACGGCAAAAATACGTGACCAACTGGAACATCCCCATTCGTGGCCGAACTACTGCGTCGACACAGTTTTAATACGGGCGTAATTCCTTCGTTCCGTGTGTGACCAGTTCAGCCAGATTTCCCTCTGACGGAAGTCAACCAAGACCGGTTTTCCTTACGCAAATTTAAAAAAGGATGAATTTTCCATGTTCTCAATACATTCTCATCTTTATCCTCCTCAATGTGGCGCGAAATGCTGCTATCACGTTACTAGAACGAGGATCTGGCGATGATGCTCCACTTTCATTACAATGGTTGTGATGTCTTTTCTTTTCAGGTTATCTCTGCACCGCAACCATCTGCCGGCTGTACAGGCTGTTTCAACAAGCGTCATTAGAGACAGAACATCATACGCGAGCTGTTCGTTGAAGACCGGATTGCGCGGACTGGATAGTTAGTCTAACAGAGATTAAGCGTGTTGCAATACAAGTCGTCAGAATTTCATCTACATACGGATTTCCCGTAGCGTTCTAGAACGAACATGATTGGACGTAACCACTTGATTACGAAGCTTCATTCATTCGTATGTAAGCAAAGCGCCGCGTTGAGATACAAATAATTGCGATTATTGTCGTTTTTGAGGGTTCAAAGTACTGGAACAAAAAGCACAAGGTGGCATTCATTTGCCATATTTGTTGTCGGAGAATGTCCCACTCTGCCATGAAACCATGGGTAGCTATCCGTGTTTGCTAAAACAAAGGTTTGTTTTGAAAATCACCGCGTCATTCACGAACATAAACGACCAGACTAAGTTCCTTGAAACAACGTATTAAGCATCCCAAACCGTAGATGAATACAGGAGGTTGGCAGATTCTGTTCCACTTCATGGTAAATAGGCTGTTCACTTGAAGCTGTCTACGCAAGAATAAATTATGACCTACAAAGTGGTAACCATGCCGATTATTTACACACTTTTCTACGATCTACTGTTACGGTATTATTTTTTGAAATGTTTCTGTGGGCCCGTGGGCATAAAAATGCAAAACGAATAGGGTAGGGACCCGTTGAGTTTGCAGACGTTGGCTAGCACACGCAAAATCTCCCACCAGAGACTTTTTCACTATACTCGATTCGTCCAAAATCTTATAGGTATGGACAAACCTGAAGGAGTGTTAGTTGATTTGGCAGCCAGAAATTTTCCAAGCGCTGGGCCACATATAAGGTTCTCAAGCTCGGAGCACACATTCGTTGGGCCAAATTTTCTCTCATTTCCATTAATTGCTGCGTGGGGTACCTTCCTACGACGGTTGTCCACGTTCCTTCTAGAGCCTATTTCAACGCTCTACTGGACGCTTTTCTATACAAATACTTGAGTTGGCAAGCTTAGTACCCCACGCTGAGAACATAAAGAGCAGTGTTACACTGTTTCATTTGTGCCTTTCAGGTGAACGACAACTGCTGAACGGCAATAACCAAACCAACCTGGGAAACTTTGGCAAAAGCCCCGATCCCATGTACCAATCCGTGAATCCTTGAATCCGTGGCTAATTGTAGACAGTACCTGATTTATGCTTGGCACATCTGGTATACATAACCTTATTATCAGGAAGGTCGTACCCATGTCTCTGGCAGCTGGCTTGTTGTAAAGTCTGCGGGACCGATGTGCCCGTACGTTGGAAATCGGTTTCGTTTTTCCCTCGTGCAAATTTGTGAAAGAATTCTTTCACCGTTGAATCTATTCACAGAGTAAACACGGGTTCCTTGTTGGATTTTCTTACTCTAACGTAACAGTTACGTGATGACCCCTGTTATTTAGCGCTCACTTCCTATTGTGCACCCAGTCTCAAGCATGACGTTGATGAATACAGACGGCTTTCTGCAATAATCGATGGACCACGATAGCTGTGGGTGAATCGGCTGCCCGTCGAACGTAAGACGCGGTGCAGTGCCACACCTGCGAGGCCCTGTGGTACTTTAAATGCGCGGGTTCACAGGACGACGGTGTAAGCCAGTTAGCTGACTCCCCTGACACGTTTGTCTGCGCCAGTTGCCTCTACATTGAGGGTGCAATGCATGCCGGAGCTTAAAAGAGGGCCACCAAAATCGAAACCCATCTGCATTGCAGAATCAGAAAGACCGGTGAGAGCGTTTGGATTTGATCAAGATACTGCACACGAAAATGGGGCTTCTTTCTAAGGTGCCGGAGGATGCAAACACAAAGAACGCAGCGATTTGGACGAAAGTTGATGGGGAACTTTCTTCGCTGAACGAGTTCTTCATGTTATCTATACCGGGTCGGCTGGCTGCGAGGAAAGTCCTGCGGCTCTCTGATGAGGCAGTAGAGGCCGCCACGGCGTCTCTAGTGGACGGGCGCCCAGGGGAGAGCAGAATGATCATTTTGGGGGCATTCTCCAGAAAAACCATGCCAACAAAGCTGACACAATCACTTCTTGGTAGTGTCCTCACTAAACCTGATCACCAATCGCTTCACGCGGAATGGTTACGCCATTGTATAGAACCATTGTCTGGAAAGTTCACAAGGCTAACGTGATGTTCACCCCAAAAAACCCAGCGCGCAGTTGGATGAGCCGCAGGCTACCTAAAAGGATTCGGCGCCTTCTGGAAAAAAGCCCTTAGCGTTTTCAAAAGCTGACTACAGGAGACACAGAAGATGAGCTGGCACTTCACAAAATGCGGAACCACTGTAAATCAGAAATCCGCCATTGGAATATACGAAAACGAGCCACTAACTAGGACCTCGCCCGGAAAAAAACAGAAATGTACTAATCAAATACATGAGACCTTGCCGCAGAAACTGGCCATCCGCGTTCTCCTTGGAGATAGGAATGGAGAACCCACGAGTGACCCAACAGTGGTATCTGAGGTTTACAGAGAACAATATGGTCTATATTCAGCCCCAGCGTATTCGTCACATTCAGTCTTGTCAGGGCGTAAGTACAAACAGCCTCCAACCAACTTGGTCTTCACGGTGAAGGACAGTCGCCAACTCTTGCTCAAGATCAACACATTCTGCAAGTTGGGGCCCGACGAGGTCCTTTCGAGAATGCTGGATGAAACGTCGTTTACACTGGCAAATCAATTATACCTGGTGTTTCGTCAATCGTTTGAAGAAGACCGCCTTCTCTCTGCTCGGAAGGAAGAGATTGTCATGCCAAAATATAAAAATGGTGACCGACTATCGCCTGGGAGCTACGGACCTATGAGCCTTACTTCCAACGACTTGATATCTACAGCTCAACGCTGATATCCCCCAAACCGTTCCTGCGTGTCAAACATGCTCGTGTTTATGGAAGGTTTAACCCAAGCTGAGGACGATCGACTTATATCGGATACCATATTTTACGACTTCTCAGAAGCGTTTGATAGGAGTCCACACATCCCGCTGCTCCACAAACTCGAGTCTCACGGGATTCAACGAGCAATCCTACACTGGATCAAGGCGTTCTTATCAGACAGACTATTCCGAGTGAAGGTAGGCTCAATCTACTCTCCAGCGCCGGTCTCTATTGAAGTTCGTCATGGCTCCGTTTTGATACCACTGCCATTTCTGATATACGTCAACGACCTCTCAGATATTCTTGAAAGTCCACGCCTACGTTTTGCAGACGGCTTGAAATTCTGGAGTTCCGATGGCAGTGCCCTCCAAGTGGATGTAGACGCTGCCAAGCAGTGGTCGTTGGACCGGCACATTTCTCTGAATGACGAAAAGTGCGTCCATGTTATTTGGAGGAGAATCGGTGAATGCCTTTGTTCTGTATGGCGAAAAAAGACCAGAAAACGTTATGGGGATAGGCCCTAAAAGGGCTATGGGTATTTGGGTTTCTTCAAACTTGTTCTTCTCACTGCACTATGAGAGATCGGCCTAAAAGGCAATTGGCATTCTACGGATGATTCGACCCACCTTCTCTCGTATGAATCGCTTAACCTTTCAAATACTCAGTGCGGCCTACGTCAGACCGCTCCTGGAATGCGCCAACCAAGTTGTCTACTCAGGACGCACGAAAGACGTCACCCTCGTTGAGCGTGTCCAGCGATCCGATACGAGAATGGTTGCCGGCCTCAAATCCACAGAGTACGAAAAGCGCCTCGCGGTGCTTGACCTCTTTCCTCCGAAGTATCGTCTCCTCCGAGGGGACATAGTTCTTACTTATGCCCTTTTGAACAATGCTTGGTCAGTACAGGTTTTCCCGTTGACCCAGCAAACACACGGTGGGGACATGGCGAGAAAATTTTCAAGCGCAGAGCGCACACACTCATTGGGCAAAATTTTTTCTCATTTCGGGTAGTAGCTGCGTGGAATGGCCTCTCTCTGACGGTCGTCCACACTCCCTCTAGAACCAAATTCAAAGCACTATCAGACATTTATCTATGCGAATCTTCGCGGTTGCAAGTATACTGTCCCGCGCTGAGAACGTAAAGAGTAATGCTACGCCCTTTTTTACTTGTGCCCTCCAGGTGAACAACAACCACTGAACAACAAGAATAAAACCGACCCGGGAAACTTGGGAAAATCCTCGATCCAGTGTATCAATCATTGAATCAGTTTATGTTTGTTTAACTGTTCTAAAATCGCACTAACAGCAGTCACTTTAACTCCGACGCCCGTTTGTTGTTGGGACTGAAGGATGAGTGAGTTTCCGATCATTCGGTCTTTTGGTACCGCATGATTTTCGAAAATTAAGTAGCGGTGTGTGTCAGTGGCATTTATTTACTGGACTTGTTGCCGTTTGGTTTTGAATGTAGTTATCCATCGATCTCCATGATGTCTGAATTTTCGTCGTAGGATAACGTTGGTTCCAACTCTAAATATATGGGGATGAAATAAGTTCCAGCAATGCGTAAGTGTTGCAGCCGGTAGTTTCAATGCGAAACCACTAGAATTCTATGACCGTACAGTGATTTCGAGCCCGCATGCATTTTCGCGGATGAATATCACCATTACCACAACTTTTCGATTCTTCATTTTGGTGACCTATGAGGAGTTCATGAAAGGCTCCGTAGGATTTCCATATCACTATTTCCACAACTTTTCGACTTTTCATGTTTGTGACCTATGAGGAGTTTATTGAAGGCTCCGTAGGATAATAATAATAAATAGAACCTTAATTTGGTTTATTTGCACTGTAACAGCGTTTTTAAGTGTTTGTTCCAGTCGCTCTCCGTCTTTGCGTAGGCGTAACGCTTTTTGAGATAAGCCCCGGCGACTTACACGGTCTCTACATGCATGTGATGGGAGTGTTTTTGACACAAATCAGTGATTCCTAAAGTGCCATTCAGCGACTACGTATAAATATACAGTCGAAAATGAGGTAGTTATCGCGCAGGTCCAATTTGTATTTGACGAACTAACGATAAACTGTTCCCGAGTTTGTGGTAATAGCATTCTGACGACACAACTGCGGAAGGTTTGGAACCATGGGTGTCCCTTCTAAATTCTCATCTATGAGTTCGAACTCCTGGGAATGTTTATGGGTATATGGCAAGCTGTCGCGCCCGTCACGAAGATAACATTATCCTACCGCGACGACTTGTGTGATCTTAAGATTCATTACGTTATACGGGAGGTTACCATGCGACTCACAATCCCTTATCCCGGGTTGATCGGTGGTTTCTTCGTGCTCCATGTTGAAGTTTGAAACATTTGTGGTTAGACATTTGAACCAATGACTTGTTGAGGACCGTAATCGTTCTCCTGTTTAGGTTTTGGGCGCGTCGACAGTATCTCTGCTCACATACCACCATCGTCACCACAACTGAAGACACTGTCATGTCACATTGGCCGTCACTTAGTGTCACCCACCGGGTAACTCTGCTTGCCGCATACATTGAGGCGGGGGAATGAAAACATACTAATGTTGATGCCTCGCTTTCTTATTCACAGACCTTTCCCCCTCGGCTCGCCTGGTTAAAAACACTTTTGTGATAGGCTATAGCTGGAACACCAGTCCCATTCGTCTGCAATCGGACTTAGCAGCAACATATGCGGATCAGCCGCCGCTGACAGCCTCAGGCATTTCGAAATCACTCTGAACATCGAGGTCCGGTGTGTTCGACCACGTTCATTGTTCGCTTTCCGTAACAAGATTCGCCAGGTTCACTGATCTAACTGTCTGTTGCGAGAGTAGAGTAGTTCCAGGACGAGATTAGAAGGAAGACAATAGAAGGGCGTAATGTACGCTTTAAACGTCTAATAACGTTAGTACATGAACTGAAAATATAGCTTGAGAATTACGAGTTAGTGATCTGTGCAAAGGTATGGTTTGTTAGTCACAACATTCTCCCCGCCTTGGAATAAGTGTGTACTTGGGGTTTTCCACCTTGTTTGAGGAGAACTGGATAAAAACCGACCGGTCATAGTGGCTTCTCACATTTCAGTACATATATTTCGCACTTTAATGTTCTTGTAATGAGCGGTGAAGGTTTACATTCCATTCATACGTATGTGCCACCTCCAGAGACTTGCAAGAGGCCTACTAAACTGTCCTTTGAAGTGTTCGGTCCATCTTTCCGGTCGACGTTTTTGCGAGTAAATTAGTGAGCGGCCTCTTTCACTTATCGTTTCACTGACCGCTGCTTTCCTAGGGCCAGTCAATCGTACCAGTTGAAAAGGACACGACTGTTTAAAGTAGCCAAAGCCTTTTCCATCTTCCGTCCATCGGAGCTCTCGATCTTTCCGAACTTAACAGATGTGTCGATCTTTGCTTAGACTCGTCATTGTTTGGCGTTTGGGGGATTTGCAGCGCTGTAGTACTCTTGCGCGCTTGTATGGATATCCTGGCATCAATCATAGTGATCTCGACAACATCCAGCGGTCTTGTGGTCGAGTCGGAGAAGTCGGACAGGCAGCGCTGAACGCCGCCAACAGGGTTCGTTTCACATTTTGCCACGCCTCATCCACATACTCACTACCACTACATGGTTTACTGTGGAGAGTTGTTGGGTTAGCTCAGATCGATACTGTTGAGCAATGGTAGATTTTCAGAGACGATGGATTGGCGTGCTTCTTGCTGACCTGCGAGGACCCCAGAGAAGAACGAACTGTCGAGCGTGCACGCACCATGGCGTGCTCGGAATCACGTTGTGTGCTCCAGATGGAACGTAAATTTTGAATCGTAGCTCTCCACCGCTGGCTGATAGCCACGTGATCCAACTTGGTCCACGGTTGACTTGCACTTGGTGGTCACCAGGTTGCGCGATGCGAACGTCCGCCTTGAGAGTTCGTATTGGCCAGAAACGGTTGATGGTCAGTACACACTTGAGGGAGTTGCTCTCCGTTGTCTGTACGACGAGCGTCGACTCCAAATCGACCGTCCAAATGTGATTCCAAGGAGCTTAGATGACCGAATCAGGCATTTATATCGCCCGCAAGCATCACGTTATTCGTTTCGCTCGGCTAATGAACCCGGATAATTCTTGAGAGAAATTAACCCTCTCAGCTTTAGAACTACAGTCCGTTGGGGCGCACGGTGACACTACTAACAGATACCGTCTTTTGTGTCGAGAAACATTGAGCTTGATTAGGTTGGGTAACCGGATGGCGCAGAGATGACTGTTAACAGGGCCAAATCCGCCAAAGCGCGTTCAGCTCTGGGACTGAGTACAACTTCCACGACATACACTGCACGAGTCGCCTATCATGGACCACTGAATTCGCGGCAAAATATAATCGTCTAGCGAGATGGCTCAAGTGGTTAGAGCGCGAATTTACTGACCGGAAGGTCTGTGGTTCNATATTTAACACCCTTTCGGTGCCCATCTGCCATGCTACCAGAAGGAAGCACGCCGGCTGGAACACTGCCAGGTTGCCCAAGCCTAGACAGGGGAAGTCGGGAGGCAGAGGTCGGGTTCGAAATACGGTCCTTCCGGCCAGTAGATTCGCCCTTTAATCACTGGACCGTCTCGCGGTGGGGGAAATGCGAAAGTATCTGGCGTCCTGAGGTGCTGAGCGAGATGGCTTAAGCGGTTAGAGCACTAATTTACTGACCGGAAGGTCCATAGTTCGAACTCGACTTCTGCCTCTCGACATTCCCTGTCTAGGCTTGGGCAACCTGACAGTATCCCAGCCCTCGTGCTTCCTTCGGGTAGCGTGGCAGCTAGGCACCTGAAGGATGTTACAGTCGAACGATTCTTACGTTGGGTGATGTGCGGTCAACCGTTGGGCGATCGGTGTGTGCAGCTTTTAGGGCCGATCATTTCTAACCCGTCCTTCCTCCGCGGGAAGGCAGCATTGCTTCTCCCATGAATGTGGACATGCTGATCGCTTGGAGAGAACAGCTTACCGCCTTCACACCCCTAGCGCAGAGAACGGTACGACTTCTCGACTGCCTAGTGGTACGATTACTCGTAGTACAGAGTTTCGCTGATGTCGGTTTGACTGTTCCTCTTTGGCCTTCCTGGCATGGTACCGCATCGTGGAACGAAGTTCGAACCAGTGTGCCCCGCAGGATCATTGCATCACATAAGCCCAACGACAGTTGCCCAAGATTCAAGCAGTACCACGGTTCTGCCTAATATGCAGTGCTTCAGTAGACCTGATGGCGCCTTGCTACAGACAAAACTCCCGATATCGTGCAAGGACGTGTCAATCTCGTTCCAGTACGGATGGACATCTTACGATAAGGTAACTCGAAGAGGGTTCAGAAGAGTACCCTGATAAATCTGTTCAGTTTAGGTATTTGCTAGCCTATCAGTTGATACGCGAGGTGGCCAGCCCTAACGCGGCCCTGAAAAGCGGACAAACGGCTCCAGATGAGCGCATGGTCGGAATCCGCACAAATGTTTTAAAACGAGTCAGTCAGTATTTTCATAAAGGAAACTACTCACAAGGTTGCTGAAAACTCTTCGACAGCCCACGACCGGTTTCGCCCTTCTTGGGGCTCATCAAGTAGGCGCAGTCCCCGAGTTTCCCGAGCAGAACATCATAAACGAGAGATTCACTTGAGTCTCTCATGAGAACCAAATTGATTTGCAAACTAGTGAGTCAGTAGTTTATCCACGCCATCAGCAACTGATCGTGGTATAATCATTTTGGGTCCATCGCTGTGAATGTGTAGTTAGAGTGTGTAGTTAGATCGACCAAGTCCTGTAGAAGCCTATCTTGGCAGTCGATTCCTAGCTGACACTCGTCGCTCAGATATTGAAGGGCGACTTCTCCAGTTATGGATCGAACATCATTTGTTTCTAGTCAGCGCAAACCTTCAGGATAAGCTCCTGAATGACTTTGAGGCCACGCACTACAAATAAACTATAATTTCATTTGGACAATGTGGCGATTAACTACCCTTGGAGAGTTTCAATACCAGATTTTCGTTCAGTATACCGACTCATTTGACTTCGACCACAGCATTGTACGGGCACACCTATCTGCTCGCTTTCCCCACAGAACGGGTCGTTTGATGCAGTGGTATTCAGTTCGCCACCTGCAAACCGCCTCTGTAGCCCAACTTTATCTGTTTAAGTTCGCTGAGAAGCTCCCAAGACTTGACGGATATAATAGGGATTTGGATGACTGGAGAAACATGGGAGGTCATGATTACGGCTTTTGAAACCGTCTGCTAGAGGTCGCTGACACGCACCAATAAACACTGTATATCGTCACAATCAATAGCTTTGGTTGAAGGCAGGAAAACCATACCAGAAACAAACAACTGATGGTGTGCGCAGGTCCCTAAAATGCCAGATAATAAAGAGCGCTGATGAATTAAAGCGGACAAACGGCTCCAGATGAGCGCATGGTCGGAATCCGCACAAATGTTTTAAAACGAGTCAGTCAGTATTTTCATAAAGGAAACTACTCACAAGGTTGCTGAAAACTCTTCGACAGCCCACGACCGGTTTCGCCCTTCTTGGGGCTCATCAAGTAGGCGCAGTCCCCGAGTTTCCCGAGCAGAACATCATAAACGAGAGATTCACTTGAGTCTCTCATGAGAACCAAATTGATTTGCAAACTAGTGAGTCAGTAGTTTATCCACGCCATCAGCAACTGATCGTGGTATAATCATTTTGGGTCCATCGCTGTGAATGTGTAGTTAGAGTGTGTAGTTAGATCGACCAAGTCCTGTAGAAGCCTATCTTGGCAGTCGATTCCTAGCTGACACTCGTCGCTCAGATATTGAAGGGCGACTTCTCCAGTTATGTATCGAACATCATTTGTTTCTAGTCAGCGCAAACCTTCAGGATAAGCTCCTGAATGACTTTGAGGCCACGCACTACAAATAAACTATAATTTCATTTGGACAATGTGGCGATTAACTACCCTTGGAGAGTTTCAATACCAGATTTTCGTTCAGTATACCGACTCATTTGACTCCGACCACAGCATTGTACGGGCACACCTATCTGCTCGCTTTTTCCACAGAACGGGTCGTTTGATGCAGTGGTATTCAGTTCGCCACCTGCAAACCGCCTCTGTAGCCCAACTTTATCTGTTTAAGTTCGCTGAGAAGCTCCCAAGACTTGACGGATATAATAGGGATTTGGATGACTGGAGAAACATGGGAGGTCATGATTACGGCTTTTGAAACCGTCTGCTAGAGGTCGCTGACACACACCAATAAACACTGTATATCGTCACAATCAATAGCTTTGGTTGAAGGCAGGAAAACCATACCAGAAACAAACAACTGATGGTGTGCGCAGGTCCCTAAAATGCCAGATAATAAAGAGCGCTGATGAATTGCAAAAGTGCGGGAAATGGAGAAGTTTTGTGCAGCTGAGGACAATCGCACCTCGTTCCAAATAATCTGGTCAACTAGTACGATAACGGTGGGTGTTAGTGAAACCATCTCCGAAAAGCATGGGACCTCAGTTCATTCACCGAGGCTGAACAATGAAGAACAGCTCCCCTGGGCCCCATCAACTTATCTCATAAACCCTGGTGAAATGTCGACATTAGCCCGCCACCGACGACGAAAGTCCAACTTGCAATCTCACTGCTTCGGTGCAACAGAGCACCTGAACCAGACAGTTTGCACCCTGTAATCTCCAAAGAAGTTGGCGAGTCCGTCGTGGCTAACCTAATGACCCTACTCAAAAATGTCTGAATCGAAGAAAAAAGTCCAACACAGCTCCTCGATGGTGATTCTCATTCGAAAAAAGGTACAAGAACACTGTGCGAAGACCACCGGGGCATCAGCCTAGTGGCTATAGCCTCCAAGGTGTTCTGTGGCATTATCGTGCACAGGTTGACCAACATCGGGAGAGTCGGGTTCGCGAGAATCAAGCTTTGTTTAGCTCTGGCCAGGGTCGCATTGATCATATCTTCAATTTACGACAAGCGTTGGAACTGTGCCACTCCCTTCGATGACCAAATTGATCATCTGTCTGGATCTCGGATTTGCTTTTGGCATCGATCGTCAGAAACTGTGGCAGTGTTCGGCAGTGTCTCCCTCCTAAACATTTGTCTCTTATAAAAGCTTTTTAAGACTCCCTTGGGGGCATTCGTAGCTATGGCAAATGCGCTTCTGAGTTCATCACATCCAGTGGCCTCAGACAAGGCTGCCCTCTGTCGCTCTTTCTCTTCAACTTCGCGATCGATTTTTTGCGTAGGTCGTCTTTACCAGTCTATAACACCTCAGAGATCGAAATCACGGATAATATGTATGCCGAAGATATTACTCCTCTAGGATCAGACCCTTTGTAATAACCTTTGGAAATAACCTAGGTACTTCTACCGCGCAGTTCGGAACACATCGTACCTGTAAAGTGCCACTGGAAGATTGGCTGGGTTGAGATCCAGATGTCGTGTTTACAGATGAGCCGATCGATGTGGGAAGCTGAATAAGTCCTGCCGAACTAGCACCGTTTGCTAGCCCCCGAGATTTGTGGCGCCGGTGTTACAACTTGATTGTCGAGGGTACAGTGTGCAGTGCCGCGGTCCAATCGGTCTTACTTTATGGATGAGAGACATGGCCGCTGCATTTAAAAGACCTTAGACAGCCCTCTGTGTTTTATCATAGGTGCCTTCGAATGATTGTGTGAGTCTGGTCAGTAATGCTGAGGTACGCCAGATGGTTTTCGGGGATTTTCATTCTCTTGCGACAAGTCAGCTGGTTACTATCCACGGGTAACGTTAGTTACGCCATGTGCTTCGTATGCAAGAGAACCGCTTGCGTCGTAGAGTCCTCTTGATTCAATCTTGCACCGCATTGAGACGACCCAGAGGCTAACAGTTTATGACGTGACAACGAAGCGTAAACTCAGTCGCGTTGGTAAATTCCGTCTTCCCTGATGGGGACTGCGGGACAAGACTAATCAGTGGTTAGTGATCCTGGCAGCTATGGCTGCGTCACGCAGCCACGGCAGTTTCTCATGAAAGCTATCGCCTTCACAGTGTAGCTCTCACATCATGGCATAACGGATAATAAGAAATCTTCTGTTTGTCTTCAATGCACAGATTGGACTATCGTTTCGAACACGTGGCTCTCACCCCATTATTCTCCTTATCCTCAGTAAGTGAGACTGTAGCAGTTGAAACCATTGCATTTGGTTGCACTGTTTGCGAGCTCAGAACTGAATGAACTGAACTAAACTGGCGAATCCCTAAATTCCTAAGGACTTGTGTATCAGTCTATGTTACAGGTTGTTTCGTTTTACGGCTGAGATGTGGCCTCTTCGAATGGCATAACTGAGACGTCTTTAGGTCTTCAACAACTTTGTCTCAGAACTATAGCTCGTGCAGACTGATATCAGCGAATCCTCGACGAGGCAGTCGGTCATTTGTGCAACGGGGACTTCAATTAGAGGTGTTCAGCATCAGAAGCTGCGGTGGTTAAGCAGCTTATTGCGCATGCGCAAAGCGCTGCTAGGAGACTGTTTTGAACCATACTCATATATACCGTTTTCAGATGGATCAATCGATGTCGATTGTTTATCTGTACAGTTACATTAGTCCAGGCAGTATGACCGAACGCCAAGTAGCTCTTCGGAATGAGAAGGCCAGGGTGGTGTTCGTCAATTTGCGACATCTATGGCGTTGTCGTGAAATCGGTTGGCGTCAAGGGCACCATAGAACCACGCTTCTACATTCATCATCCCATGTTTCTTTTGAGATCACCGGATTAGTGCTGCTGATATCCGTCTCATGTCTAGAAAAGAAAGAAAGAACAGTTTGGCGAGGGCGGACCATGACCCGGCTACGCCAGATGAAACGGATACTGTCACGTTGAGCGCGTGCAGTCTTTACACTACCTGGTGGGGTCTACTTGATCCCCTTGCGCGTTGATAGAAACCTTACAGGACGACGCAACCAGTCTCAGTTTTCAGCCCGTCTTAGGCGGACTAGTACTTGGTTGTCGTTGTGCTCTTGGCTTGTTTTGGATGAGGTTCGCAAAAGACCGTGAATCAGTCCCGCTAGTGGCAACCTGATGTTCAGGTGAGTTGAGTTCAGCAATTTTGAAGAGTGTAAGCGCCTTGCTCCTGACCTTTTTCTCTAGGGACATTGGGATTTTTAAAATATGCCTCCAATTCTCACCTTTCTTTTTACCTTTCACTAGGGCTTTCCTCTGTGGTTGTATGATGGTTAGGCACATGTTTTCACTACTAGTGTATTGTTGTCCATAGTGGTGATAATAGTTGTCTCACAGAGCTACCTAAGTTCAACAATGCTCAAAGTGAGAGCCGTTTGTCCAGAGACCAGTCGATCCTCATAACCGAACGTCATGTCCGTGGGACGGATATGTCAAGTGCGGGCTACGGACCAAACTATTGGTCAGGATGTCAGCCAATCTTGATCAAGCATCTTCATCTCGATGCTTCTCCTCCCCTCAAGGAGATTCTAGCACGGCCCTGTGAACATTCTGTGATGGCCCTATAATACGGTTGCAATAATCTTCCTTTGTCTCCATAGAGGGCTGTCTGAAGCTACCGCGCCTAGGCCCGATTGAAACAAGATCTCAACAAAGCCTATGGAGTAAGATGCGACATAAACGTAATACACAAATAGAACCACCCAGGAAGTCGATTTGACCTAGCGGATAGCTTGCCTGCCATCCGAGTGTTCAGATTTTGATCCCTGGTGGACCAGTTTTCCCATCAGCGCAGACACTAGGTAGAGTTGATACGAAATTGCAATCGAAGGTGGACGGGGGAAAAATCCTGACAGTAATTAGAGCAAAGACCCGGAAAACTAATACCAAGTAAGACGATGGTGGTCGTTGGCTTGTTCGCTGAGCTGGGCAATTTGATTGCAAACGTTTCATCACCAATCGAGGTGACATCATCAGTGCGTTATTGTGAAGCGTAGTAGTGCGCACCGGTGGGTTGGTGGTTGTGCACAACCATCTACGATACCTGAGCTACCAAAATTTTCCTCTAAAGTAAGACGATGTTAAAATAGACAGGTGTAGGTCACGCTACTCATGAGTAGTCAAAAACTAGCGAAATAGCTGCCGATCATCGTTGGTTCGCGCGAAGAGTCGGCAGCGGTATTGTACAGATTAAGCGTGTTTGGAACCAGATTTTCATCTGTGGTCCTGAACACTGCCATCGGCGTTCACACTGTTGACTGTGGCGCTGGAGAGGATCTGAAGTATTCGAATTAGGTTGACATTTTCAAATGGGTCAGCCAGCAAAACCCAAGTCAACCACTCGGTTTTGGTCCCACTCTAGTAATATTTGATCCGGACACAACTAGCTTGGTGCTGTCATTGGGTAATTAGGCCGTTTCACTCGTGTTACTGTTCGTACCAGGTGGTGCTCTTTGTCCGGCATATCCTTGAGTTACCCGTTTCTCCCATCGTTCTCAATCTAGCTGAATATGAAGATGGGTTTGCGTGATACTGGACCGCTGTTTACCCACGTTTCTGAGCCTGCGGACTGCAGTTCCTCTTCCTGTCCACCTTCTGCAACTACTTCAGAAGAGTCGGGACAAGAAGGATATCTTATTCTAACATTCGATAAGTCAAAGCGGGCGCGGCTGAAGACAGCTATTTTTGCAGATGTCTCCGACTGTCGCTTTGCCGATGAGTACGTTTCATGCAGTTACTATTGTAACCGTTTTTTGTGTCCCATTCACATTTTGGATGTTTGCTAAGACAGACCCATGCACTGCGACTGCTCCTTGGGGTCATTGCTCTGCCGATTAGTGCCGTTTTCGGTTATTTTTATATATTCATTATGTAGTATTTATATTTTGTATTTTTATATATCACATATATTATATATTATTTATATTTATATTTTATATCTTCATTTCAGTATTTATTATATGATGACGTACGTGTGAGGATTGAAACGTAATAACACGATTTCCGTAGATCCAGTATTTCTACGCCTGAAATTTGAGTGTTACACTGGCTTTTGAATACCTTTTTTGCTTCTGCAGTTTCGGTTTCTATGGGTGGGTGTCAGTCATTATTCTGTCATGCCAGGCTCTCGGGCTTCTCCTCGCGAGTCTGATATGGCTGATCACCTTGGGTTTGTTTGGTTCGGCTGCCGGTTTCCGTTTGCACGGAACGGTGTCTCACATTCGCGCTCTCCAGAAGTCATCTGGACCGTTCAGTTCATAGTTAAATATATATGGTAGCAGGCACGATTTTAATTCGTACTTCAGGCATTCTCCTTCTGACTGAAACTCAGGTTTCCTCCCACGTTCAGTTTCCTGCTCCATCTTTGTCCGGTTTCGTTTCATGAGCAGCCTGTGTCCACGCTCACTCTTTTCATGCGGTTGTGTCCATTTTTCGTCGGTCTTTCTCCCGGTTATCAAACCTTGTGGTTTACTTTCGTTTGTTCGTTCGAGAACAAGCATTGTTACTGTGTTTCGAAAATACGTCTCTTTTTGACTTAATTTCAAAGTCATCCGATTTTATTTAGTGTTCTTGTGTCCTTGATGCTTCCCATTATCACAGACATGGCCCGGTCGCGCCTTCAATGGCACTCGTGCATCAAAGTTTTTGCGTTCAATGCATAGCTCCTTTTCCCCCCCCCCCCCACTTGACAGCCCACTGACAGTGCTGGATTTATGCACCAATTTACCAGCTCGCGAGTGCAATGCGCAGCTACCTCCCCCCTCTCCCCAAATCATCGGTGAACGAAACTGCGGCAGCTACGACCACTGTACGACGAGTACGCGGTTCTTACAACTGACAATGATGATGATGATTATCACATCAAATATTGGCCTCATCCTTCATCAGTTGTGGACACCGTAGGGGCTTTTTGCCCCAAATGCATCGCAACTTATTGAATTTCCAACCCATATCTTTAACGCAGACACAGGTGATACGCATTTCTCAAATTTCTCCTAGTATGTTGTTTACTCTGCTTTCCTACTTTCTTCCAACCATTATGTTGTATTGTTTTCCGGCCCTACCAGTTTCATTCTCTGTTGAGGAAGAGATTCTGGAATAATTCATCGGGAATTCGGAGTGACGTGTGACTATGTTCTGCCTACGATTGGGATGCCGTGACCTCGAAAGATAATTTAGATGACCTGACTTGGGTTCTTACGGATGTCACTTTTTATCGTTTGCCATTCCAAATCTGTTAAACTGTTTTCTTCCTAGTTCTCCAGAGGGGCGAAGAAAAAGAGTAGCTTATGAAATGATTGGCGGCAGCACCCTTGCTTGTTTTTCTTTCCCTTTACTGCAAAAAAGCTTTAGTAAAACGAATAACAGCTTCCACATCATCAGAAAGCCCCTCATTTTGAAGTCTTGGTCGTTTCTTTCATCCTACCTTATCCTACATTGGTATAATAACATCTTTCTCTGAGGAGAAAGGTGGATTGTTGACACAGTCATTTCCTGCTTCAAACGCTCTTGTCGGTATTTGTAAACCAGATTTTTTGTCCAGAAAGTTCTCCAGGTCCTGCGGGCCTACGCAAGCTTCTAGATAAAAAAAATAGCCCTCCGATTCTCCTAGAGAAAAGGTGCGCCGGAGCGGCTACCTATTGTCACAGGACTTTGATTGTTTTTCCAGCACTCCTGTGTTTCGCTTTGGATGGAGAAAGCTTCATCATTATCATCGACAGCACAACGTTGGTGTTCGACATTGAAGCTCCACTGCCGTACAACCTGAAAAGCAGGCTTCGACGTCAACCTCAAAGATGATATAGTCATAGTTTCGGAGATAAGCAAACAAAATAAACTGCAACCCTCCAAGAACTATTGGCATTCATTTTCCTCTTCAATCTTGACTTCCTAATCATTCGACTCCAAAGTTTTACACCTTAATGTTCCCATCCTGGTTTTGCCTTCGGTAATCTGTCTTGGTGGGAGCAAATAAAATATCTACCTCCAGTGCATCCGAAATTAGTTTTCGCTCCCTTTATTCAATGCCTCCCAAAGCCTAGACTTACCAGTGCTTGAATATTGTTCGTAATTCTGGTTCACTCTGACCAGTTGAATTGGATAAGGTAACAAGCCGTCCTCCCCGTCACTGGCTGACAGGCTGCAGTCTCAAGCTCACCATGACCGTTCCCCACTTTCTGCGAAACTAGTTACTATTTTCTGGTGGCTGTTCTTCATCATCAGACTGAAATTCCCTCCTCACTATTCTTTCCCAGGACAACAAAACTATGGCACTTTTGCTATCCGTCTTCCACATCTCTTAGCACTTCCCCCTTCAGGTCATGTATTAGCAGTTGTTTACCATTACGAGTGTTTTCTTAGTAACTTTGTGGTGTCGTAAATTTCTGTTTCTTTTGGGAAGTGGGGTGTTCTTCCGAATCGAGGTTTATTCCACGCGTTCTCTGTAATGAAAAAAGTATAATACTTAAGGTACTTTTACTTCAACAATATTTCAGGTCCCACCACTCATTTAGCACCGTTAACTGGCCTAGTAGTGCGTCAGTATAATAGGAAGTTACCTGATTCATTACATTCACCCAGCCAATGCAGTTCAACTCGGTTTCATTTCCTCGGGCTTGTGGTAGCTCAGTGGTTAAGGCGCCAGCTCACGGACTTGAGGGTTTGTAGTTCGAACCCAATCTCAGCATCTCGACAGCTCCTGTCTAGGTTCGGGCAACCTGGCAGTATCCCAGCATTCATGCCCTCTTCCGTGGGCATGGCAACTAAGCACCAAAAGCTGAACAGTGAAGATTCATTTTCTTGTTGCTTGATTTTCACCTACCTGGTACACTTGTGAGCGCTTCCTAGTCACCAGCATGATGTCTTTCGGCGTTGATCAGAAGAATGAGAATGAACCGCCTTGGTTAACTCATACTGATATATTTCCAGGTTCGGCGTGCTTGTGGTACAATAAAAGTTTTGTATAGAATTCCTATGTCATGCTTGGCGATCATTCGCAGATTAGCAGTCGTATAATTTTCCTACGACGGATTCCATGAAATTCGCGTCGATTGCACAGCGTTCCTGGTACCTAATACACTGAAGCCCTTCCATAAGCTAATCTACTTTCGCACAGGACCTGCAGTATATATTCACCGATTGTTTTTTAAAAATTTTCTTGTGGTTATTTATCTGTTCTTATTTTAAACGTACCAACAGTATCAATACAGTGTTCTCGTAATCGAGGTCTTCACCGGTTTCACTCGTTGGTTGTCCACTCGTATATTAAGAAAGTGACAACGGTCTTGTGTCCTTATCTGTTTCCCTAGAAGAAACTGCTCGGCTCAAGTAGGTGTCTTTTTCTCCATGTGCTTTTCCAGTCGTGTCTATGGTTCAGTCGTTGTCTTGCAAGCTTTTCCGTTCTTTCAATCACTGCATGTTTTTGTGGATGCAGGGATCATTAACTTCCCATGTTCAGTCTTTTCTGCAAAGCGTGATAGGGTATCTCATCCTTTCGCATGCTGGTCTCAAACATTTGGTTGGAGTGCAACTGTCACTGCATGAACCTGGTTCGTAAGTCGTTTCTCCCACTGACCAAGAAGCATTCTGATTGGTCTAAAAAAACAGTGCACGCAACCTCTTAGAGTTCCGTTCATGTGATCTATACACTGGACACTGGTATGTATTACTGATGTATTAACATCACTGGCGATGGTGATGAGTGAAACGATATTGAAACACTCCCATTTCCACATCGTGTAAATCAAACAGGGAACTCATTAGATACCTAGTCTCGATCAGTTTTGCGCAAAGTTGAAGTGGAAATTGCCTTCACTCCAAACTGCACGTTTGTGAACTCTCTTGGGTCGTCCTCGAAAAAAATTCAATATTTAAAAACCATTTACGGTGCTCGATCATCGTTGTGGTCACCACAAACAGTACCATCATTTCCATTATCTTATAACCACAGGAAGTTTGTTTTGCCTACCGAAACGCAAAAATGGGGAAGAAGTACTTGGATGATGAGACAGCTGCTCGTGACGTCTTCAGTTTCCCGCACCCCTCTGAAAGTCTGTTTTCCTCTTTTCACATTAGTCTGCAGTCATCCCCTACGACACACACCTAGTCAACCGTCACTCGACCGCTTCAGAGTTTGCCATCCTCGTTACAGTCATGCATTTTTGATCTGTGGGTCACTCGCCAGTGGGGCGAGATCGCCCAAGTGGTTAGAGCGAGAATTTACTGACCGGAAGGTCCGCGGTTCGAATCCGACCTCCGCCACTCGACTTCCCCTGTCTAGGCTTGGGCAACCTGGCAGTATCCCAGCCCTCGTGCTTCATTCGAGTGGCATGGCAGCTAGGCACCGAAAGGGGTGCTACAGCTGAACACTGAACGGTACTATTAACATCAGAAAGAAGATGGGTTTGCCAAAAGGGATCCCAGTCGTTTACCTCGTCATCAATCATCATCCATCATCATTAGCACATCAGAGGTGGCAACATCGCTGGTGACACTGATGCTTCACTGCCGTACAACCGTAAAGTTTATCTAATCACGTTTTAAGCCTTAGGGTGAAAAGAAAGGGAAAAGATTAAGTAAGGGAGGGGATTTAGTGCTGGCCCATATCAAGCATTCTGAGGTGCCTACAACCTCCAAGCGCTTAATCAGAACATCTGGAAACAAACTGACAGCGCGAACGCCACTGACTGACCACTGGACACTGGTATGTATTACTGATGTATTAACATCACTGGCGATGGTGATGAGTGAAACGATATTGAAACACTCCCATTTCCACATCGTGTAAATCAAACAGGGAACTCATTAGATACCTAGTCTCGATCAGTTTTGCGCAAAGTTGAAGTGGAAATTGCCTTCACTCCAAACTGCACGTTTGTGAACTCTCTTGGGTCGTCCTCGAAAAAAATTCAATATTTAAAAACCATTTACGGTGCTCGATCATCGTTGTGGTCACCACAAACAGTACCATCATTTCCATTATCTTATAACCACAGGAAGTTTGTTTTGCCTACCGAAACGCAAAAATGGGGAAGAAGTACTTGGATGATGAGACAGCTGCTCGTGACGTCTTCAGTTTCCCGCACCCCTCTGAAAGTCTGTTTTCCTCTTTTCACATTAGTCTGCAGTCATCCCCTACGACACACACCTAGTCAACCGTCACTCGACCGCTTCAGAGTTTGCCATCCTCGTTACAGTCATGCATTTTTGATCTGTGGGTCACTCGCCAGTGGGGCGAGATCGCCCAAGTGGTTAGAGCGAGAATTTACTGACCGGAAGGTCCGCGGTTCGAATCCGACCTCCGCCACTCGACTTCCCCTGTCTAGGCTTGGGCAACCTGGCAGTATCCCAGCCCTCGTGCTTCATTCGAGTGGCATGGCAGCTAGGCACCGAAAGGGGGGCTACAGCTGAACACTGAACGGGACTATTAACATCAGAAAGAAGATGGGTTTGCCAAAAGGGATCCCAGTCGTTTACCTCGTCATCAATCATCATCCATCATCATTAGCACATCAGAGGTGGCAACATCGCTGGTGACACTGATGCTTCACTGCCGTACAACCGTAAAGTTTATCTAATCACGTTTTAAGCCTTAGGGTGAAAAGAAAGGGAAAAGATTAAGTAAGGGAGGGGATTTAGTGCTGGCCCATATCAAGCATTCTGAGGTGCCTACAACCTCCAAGCGCTTAATCAGAACATCTGGAAACAAACTGACAGCGCGAACGCCACTGACATCGATCAGCCGCCAATTTTTGCAGTCTCCATTTTGATCACAGTCTATCTTTAATGTCGAGGGGTTACTACTGCTTTTCTATATCGCCTCACGAACACAGCTTTGACGCATACAGACATATTGACACGATCATGCGTGAACACATCCATCCCTGGAGAAGTATCCCTGAATAAATAACTGAAAATACACAATCAAAAGCTTCCTGCTTGTTACCACCCTTGTTGCCGTATAGTGTGGGTCAATTTGTCCACTGTTAGCCAATAAAATCTTATACTCGCTGTTAAGAGATGTGTAGGGGAGTGCAACTAGCATGTTGCAATCGCACATTCTATTCGTCGGCTTGTGTTACGCTCTGAGTCAATTGCTTATGTGAATTACCTTAACCACTTTTATCTCCACAATAGGTGGTTCTGTTTTTTGATGGGCTATCGTTAATGACTGTTGTTGGCAATTATTTTTACAAGCCTACGTGGAAATGTTCATTTTTATAACCGTTTTGTTTAGCTATTCATCCATTCGACAGCTCTTACCAGCACTCTCGTTTGCTGAATTTTTATTAGTTTCGTGTGTACTGAGCTAAGCTTGTATTTATCGTGCATGTTGTGACCTTCGTTGTTGCATCTGGTGCATGCCATCCAAAGTGGTCAGGTTGATAGTCCCTTTTTACCGTACTTCCTGCCTCTTACGTCTTTCCAGCTTCGATGAAGATGGTGTTGGTGATGAGGACAGCGAACTTCTCTACAACTGGCCAAACAATAGTGATTCAGATGGCACGAAAACAAATCCAGTTATTCCTCCCGCAACTTCGGTGACCTCCGAAAATGATTTAACGCCGACCTCCGATGATGCGACACGTAATGACTCGGGCTGTTACGGTGAGGTTGTTTGGGTTGGTCATGGTGAAGCGACTGAGAACGAGTTGCAACCTGTTCCGGTCTCAAACAAATCGACAACCTCTGCTAATCTACCCGCAGAAACGCATAGACTCATCCGTACAAGCCCAATCACAAAACGAACGCCAGAAAATTTGTGCGTAGTTCGTGTCCCGCAGTTGTCACCAGCGAAGTCGACGAACGATCCACGATCTATCCGTCCAAGTTTGTCAGATTCGTTTCGTTTGTCACCGCGTACTCCAGTCAATGGAGTGCGCATTGAACCGATTCAGCAACGACCTCTGGGCGTTTCTGCCCGTTGGACAAATAGGCTGCTCTCAAAGTCCGGTTTCCCCCATTATTTCTCACCCTCTTCAAAACTCCGTTCCAGCGGGTTTCTCCATACCGGGTTCTCCTCATCAACCGGTTCATACACAGATGACGGTGAGCCAGGAGATGATAAATATCCGCGCAAAATGTTACGTTGTGATGCTTGCGGAAAGTACTACCGAAACGAATACAGCTTACATCATCACATCTGCTTAAGACGCAAGGATGTTTGGAAGAAAGGTGACGTCCCGTCAGACGTTGTGGACGGTCAACTGGTGTACTTTTGCCCAACTTGCCACAAACCGTTTAAATGGCTCGGTAATCTAACCCGACACTTCTATGTGCACACTGGCCAGCGGTTTTTCAAATGTGACATATGTTCGAAGGAGTTTTTCTCGGCTTACCAAGTTAAACGACACATGAACTCGCACACCGGGAGACGATTCAAATGTGAGGTTTGTGATAAACCGTTTACATGCAAATATGCATGCGCTTGGCATACCAGACAACATTACACCTATGCTGAGTAGCTTACCTGTTGCTTAGCCACTGCTTCCACGAAAGTGTACATCTTGGTTGTGCTCCCATCCCCTCAACCCCCACTTGACTTCCCTTGTCTTCCACCTTTGTCTACTGCTATTTTTTACACAACACCTCACAATTTTAATACTTTGTGATTTTCTACCACTGCTATTACGACTGACTCGCCTTAGAAAAGGACACGAACTCCAACTGAGCCACATGAGTTTTACTCCGGCTCAAGACTCTATGTTCTTTTATTCTCAGTTTGATTTTCTCCCGTATTCAGGTCTGACGTGTTCTATCAGTCGCTTGTGGGGAAGCCCCTGTTCCATAGCTCACAATGGGCTTTTTCATTGCTCAGTTGTTTTACCATACTCCAAATATCTCTTCCTACAGAGCTGCTCAACTCAACCCGCATGCGGGTGGTTCCCAGTGAGTCTGAAAGGCTGTTTAAAAGCTCTATCAATAGTTTCTGGCTCTTGCCAGTTTGTATCTGTACATATACCTACACATATATTTTTGTAGGGTCGTTCCACATGCTATCCGCAGTTTTCGTGTCAAGTCGCTCAATGGCTATGCACTGATTGCTGCCATCGCTGCCTTTCATGGTTTCCCATTTGAATTCGCATGCATCGATGGGCTTCCTAAATGTGCCTTGACTTCTTGTATGTAATACGTTCATTTAGTGTTTTTCCTATACTGACCGCTACTACAACCGTTGCCTTTACTGTGTCGATTGTTATGTTTCCCAATGAGATTGGCATGTTCTGCTCGAACTCTTTCCTTTTTGTCGATTTTTCATGGAGCGATTGGTCCACCCCCCAAGGAGTAGATTCACTTCGGGATCACTTCAAGGAATTTTTCCTAACACTGTTTGCCTATGTGACTAACTATTCTGTAGCCTAGGTGAACGAAGATGTATCGGCTGAAATCACCGCACTCCGACGCACTGTTTGTTAACTGACACCCCTTTTTACCGGTGCTTTGGGGTCATATCGTAATTCTTGAAGGTCGTGTGATCCGTTCCCAATTCCGAGTGACTGATAAAAGTGGCACGTTTGTGAAACAGTGACCATGCCATGTTGCAATGGATATATGCTGCACAATGAACAGCAGACACTTATGGGAATAGCCAACTATCCCTAAGTGGAAGGTATTTTTCCTTGGACTTCCATGGGTATTCGTTTTAAGTGCTTGGTTGGTGTCCGGGTCCCCCTCACGAGTCCGAGCACTAACAATTAAGGTTAGTCACAACAGTGCATGCATTATTTTGGGTAGTTTACTGATGCGGTGCTCTGAACATTTGTCAATAGGCGTTGCCACTCGGATATGCTAGGCAAGATGGCTATGCCGATATTCGAATATCTTCGGCATACCTGCTAGTCTGGTTCAGCTGGCACTCCATATTCGCTCGTTAGTGCACAAGCCCCGTATCTAGAATGGTTCGTCACTTCTCGTTCTTTGCACTAAACGACAAACTTTGAGCAATGGATCTGATGACCTATTGAGACCACGTACCTCAAGCGTTTACTCGCTTCCTTTATCTCGGCTGCTTACTGTCGCTGGGAAATAACTCAGCTGGGTGAGTACCGTGTACTGCACTCCCCTGCGAGTTCTGCGCAAATGGCGAGTTAGTCTTACTGTTAGCGTTGGACACCGTGGATGGGATGCAGGCCAAGGTGGTCGACGTCCGCTTCGGCGGGGTCTTCAGTTGGCCCCTCCTTTGAGTGATATCGCCAACCATGAAACAGATCCGGGTTGAGAACCTACCTCACAAGTGTTTGACTAGGTTCCAACAAACTCAATTCATTATATTTCAGAGGGCTTTAGACGTTGCCATCGTGCTCTCTAGTGAAGGCGATCATAAAGGTGCAATTACTTGAGCTTCTGGGCATACAATAAACCTTGGATCTAGGAAACACCATTTTGCAAAAAGGCCATCTTGGCTGCTTTCTGATGGCCAACTCGGTCAAAATTTTGGATCATTAGTTTTATATGCTCCTAACGCGATCTTTTAGCTTATGTCTATTATGCGTAGGCGCAAGAACAAGGTAGCGTAACACTTGTTGGTGCCGATCCTCTACATGGCGGTGGCAGCTCGGGGTTTGTTCATCATCATCATCATCAGACAGCAACATCAGTGTTGGCACTGATGCTTCACTG
>NW_008751662.1:805636-861584 GCF_000715545.1 Opisthorchis viverrini
CGCTGACGCCATCCACAACCAGCCACGCTTCTGAGACATCGGTGGTCGAAAACCTGAAGACGCCTCACATCATCTACGCGAAGAGGCCATGTCTCGCACCCATACAACAACACAGCCTTTACTGTAGCCTGGTACACACGACCCTTAAGATCCAGTGAGATGCCTTTCTGACGCCACAAGTGACGCAAATTGGCAAACGTGATTCGAGCCTTTGAGATTCTTGCACTGACTTCATCAGACACACTTCCGTCAGAGCTAATGCAACTACCGAGGTATGTAAAGTTTTCCACAATCTCTAGTGGTTCTCCTTGAATTGTAAGGGATATGTTCGCAGATGGCACGTTCTGAAGCAGGACTTTGCACTTCGAAGGTGCAAGGCGCATGCCAAATGATGGTATGATGGCGGTCAGTTTGTTCAACAGGGCTTGTGCTTCGCTAAGGTCTTCAAAGATGAGGGCGATGTCATCTGCGTACTCCAGATCGACAAGGCTCTCGCCAGCAACAGTTTGAACACCGGAGTTCTTGAAACCGTCCAGTGTTCGCCTCATTATTTCATCGATGACGAAGTTGAACAAGAATGGGGAGAGTGGGCATCCTTGTCTGACACCACTTTTTGTAGGAAAGCTTTTGGAGAGCTCACCATACACCCTCACCCGCCCAGAAGTATGTGAATATAGAGATCG
The DNA here is from genome assembly GCF_000715545.1 of Opisthorchis viverrini. Taxonomy (NCBI): domain Eukaryota; kingdom Metazoa; phylum Platyhelminthes; class Trematoda; order Opisthorchiida; family Opisthorchiidae; genus Opisthorchis; species Opisthorchis viverrini. The sequence continues at coordinate 806,320 of NW_008751662.1, forward strand.
GATTATGTTTACAAACTTCTGGGGCATACCTTGGAGTTTGTTAGATGGCACTAAATATCTGGTTGGTTTCCCAACGCCTCGACTTCATTCTAAAATATGCCCTCTTACCTTATTCACGTTACCAGTCCTTATTTCATAATGTCGAGGCTATCGTATAGTTGGTATCGTGAATCTTTTGCACTCACTAATGCGAGATGGCCCAAGTAGTTAGAGCGCGATTGGGAGGTCCGCGGTTCGAACCGACCTCTGTCTCTCGACTAACCCTGTCTAGGCTTGGGGAATCTGGCAGTATCCCAGCCCTCGTGCTTCCTTCGGGTGGCATGGCAGTTAGACATCGAAGCTACAGTCGTTTTTTTTGACTCACTGATGCACCATTGACTTGATTGGGTATCATGAAGAACGTTCCAGGTCTTTCGGGAAATAGATGGTAAAGTTCGATCCGTTCTTCATGGGTGGGGGCCATTTCTTCCCGTTCAGAAGCACTGACATTAAACTCCCAAAGAGGGATAGGTAAACTTTAGCTCAACTATTCCTCAAAACGGACCATTTCACTTCCGAGATCGTGGTTCTTTGGTAGGTAATGTCTGACCACGACTCAACAAGGTATTTGGACACCAAATTTAGCCTTACCGGTTAACTTATGTGGCACAACTTACTGGTGCTAATAGTTGAGAGTGAGAATACCAGACATGTTATCAAATAACATGTATTATTATTGTAGACACTCACCCGCCTAGGGATGTGGGGATAAATGGTGCGAAGAAGATTCGCAATCTCCGAAGGCATTTCTCGTCTGTGAAGTATCTGTAGAAGAGCCAACCTATCGCTGGAGCTGAAGGTTTCTTTGGAGTCTAACAATTAGACGGTTCATCGTCGGACAGCGTGTATCGCTGTTCAAGCATTTGACTTAATGTAGGGATGCGAGAGGAACGCTACCTGGTGCTATTGGACTTTGCATGATGACGTCAGACGTCACCGTATTATTGAAGACAGTAGCTGTGTTACACCGAGAGTAAGGCTTGTTTCCTCGGAATAGGAGCACTCGCTCCAAGCGCCTTTTTAATGAGAGTGTTATGAGTAGTTGCGCCCGGATTTTCGGAATGTTCCCGAGTAATCTGGCCAAGACAGAGTACGCTCACCACCGTCTTTATAATGTGCTCGTGGGAGCGGTCCAGCAGCACGATAACGCTTTGGTGCAGAAAGGCATATGGGTACTTCGGAAACTGAAGGAAGGCGACTCGAGTTGAGCGGGTTGAATAAAAGACAAGTGGCCAATTAAGCTGTTGTCCAAAGTAGTTGGCCCAGTAGTCGAAACACCGTGTCTTGTATACTGAATTACTAATGCTATTTTTGATGTCCCTACTAGCAGCCGATTTTAAAGTCTAACCAGCGGTTTTCATTTTCAACCTTTCCAGCATATCATGCGACTTCACTCTCTCCTCCAGTTTTTGTTAACCCGAAATAATGTGCGAAATACCACGGAAACCATTCAGTATTAATGATAGTTTATTGGGAAGCGGGTAAATCTTAATGCGAAAAAATCGTTTCACTTATTTTGAAGGCCGTGTCAACTAACTGGAAGACGTGTAATGTTTCCTATTTTACTGATTCCAGTAAACTACTTGGGAGCGTGCAATGCACATCTGTCCCAATCTCGAATTCGCTTCGAAGCGAAATTGAAAGACATTCAGTCATTCAGAGGTCTGCGAGAACGCATAAAAGCAATACAACAATGTTTAACGAAATGCACTCATTTGCATACCAATTTGGTTTTGACGGCGAACTCACCCGGGACCCAGCTCAATCTCTCGTTTATGATGTTTTTAAGCGCCTACCTGTTGAGCTCCAAGAAGGACGAAACCGGTCGTGGACTGCCGAAGAGTTCTCAACAACCTTATGAGTAGTGTACGTTCCAGTTACCCAAGGATTGCGATGGCGGTTGGATAAACTTAGGCAAAGTACGGTGGAAATGACATGGAAGATGGAACGTCCGTGACGTACGTGCGTAGTCTGTAACTGGCAATGTTGATGAGTACAGAATGTTCCCGGGCAATTCTGATCCACCAGAATCATGCACACATCGAGGGCAAGGATCGAATGCAATCCAACTCCCCTAATAGTGACTTCATAAACGGCTTGGCAATTGCCAGACAAACTAACAATGGGGTTCATATTGGGTAGGGTAAATAAGGCGGGTTTACAATGAACCTAATGAGGATAACATGGATAGCGCAAGCAACTGTTAGGGGAGGAAGGCATAATTCAACGTATTGGTGGAATGAACACTCCCGCATACTGACACGTCCGCCCCTGACCCGAGGGCTAATCGCGAAGCATTTCATTTAGGGTACCTCGGAAAAAGCGAGCAACTTAACCCGAGCTACGGATACAACGTCAACTATATTTGACTGAGGCTTTGGTTATAAGTCAAAAACGAAATAAAATGCTCTTTGTAGAGGTGTTTTGTTGCACCACACACTAGCTAAAGTGGTCCTAACGTCTAATCTACCATCAAGTGTTCAAAGTAAAGCAAACGAAGGCAGTTCATTACCATAAAATGCTATGCGGACGACGTCAGTGGTTGGATTCGTCGTACGTGATGCGATAGCACAGAAATGTGGGTATACTTAGACAATGAACTCACCCATGTGATCATCAAAATACGTTCCACGATTGACAGCGGTCCTTCCAACTACCTAGGCCATCATTAACCAACTACGTAACAGCATACGTAACGAGATAGCGCTGATCAGATCACGTGCCTCAATGTCTGTCATTTCGATCGATCAAAGTAAGAATAAACCGGCAAGTCATAGATACAAAGCTGAGAGCCGCGAACTCGGAAGGCTCACAAAATGAGTGAAACGGAAACGAAAACATTTATATCTACGTAAGCTGTCAAACGGGTCGAAACCTACAAAGAAGATAACGACCGGAGGATGGCAAATTAACCAGAAGCGTCATGAATCGTCACAAACAAGGATTGCGACGCGAAAGTGGTTGGAAACTACCGGTGTAGTCCGATCAGCTTTTGCTGAATTATATGCCGCCGGGTCATATTCTCACCGCATTTCTGACAAGGTCTAAGTGTGGCATTCTGTGACCACTAGGTCGGTTGGTTGCAGTTCTCTCTCCCATATCGTTTAAGTATCTGTTATTAATGTGTTGGAATATTGGTAGCTCGGGTGTATTGGTTGGTAATTGATCAGGTAGATGCTGATCTGTTCACCGAGCTTGGCAATTGATTTGAAAACGTTTCGTCACCATTCGAGGAGACATCTTCAGTGCGCTGTTGGTTGGGTAGTTCCACTGACAGCTGCCGCCCACTATATAAACGCAGGCACGAATGGTGACGAAACGTTTGCAAATCAGTTGCCAAGCTCGGCGAACAGATCAACAGCCACCTGGTCAATTACCAGTATCTGTTATGTTAAATGTGGCTCCATTTTGTGTAAAGGGAAAACGAGTTTGTTGTGGCTCTGGTAGTCCTCCCATCGGTGTATTTTTTGTGTAATCAGGGACGTCAGAGCTTGTTTACGCCTCATACATACTCAGCGTGTGCAACTCTGGGACAAGTTGTGGAAGAACACTGGTAATAAAGCCACTGTCGCATTCGTACAAAGCAACACCGGCTGTTTTTGCAGCAATTTGTCACTGTACGCATGTCAAAATCTGCTGAAATGAACATATTAGGGTGCTAGCACACACCTTGACCCGTACATCTTCCCTTACAAAAACGCAAAGTAACTATGACAATAGTGACGAGTACAAGCCGATTAAAAAAACCGAGCGAATTCGGTCAACAATCGGTAGTTCAGTAGTTTTGTCCCCTACTAGCATCCAGAAAAGTCGCCGGTTTAAGAGAACCACTTTACAGATAAGCCTCAGATTAAACGCAGTCCTCAGAAATCCAAGCAACAGTGACTGGTTTCTCCCGAAACCATGCAATTATTCGACGGGCGCATAAAACGAGTATCATCTAGTCCAGTGACCAGGTCACGCAAGCGGAAATCACTGTTTTCGGTGATCATTGGAGCTGGGCGCTACTGTGCGCAGCGGATCGGTATTACGTAGGGACAATAGTGATTTCAGGTGTACTATTTCGACAAGTGCGGTGCTTCCCCACACGTCAGAAGAGAGGAATGGTGAAGAGCCGGCGGGACTGTGAATGAAGTAATGCTCGAAGCTGTGAATACGGATTAGGGATGGTTGTGTTGTTAGATTTTTCGGGCAAAACAAGGCAATACATAAAGGCCAACCATGCCCTTCCCATGAATTCACATTTCTGCATTAATAATGAGGTTGTTGACATCTTTACGGGAACTATAACCCGTATTTCAATTTATTTGAATTGAATGGGTGAATTTATTTATTTTATTAATTTTATTTATCAATTTATTAATTTATTAATTATTTTATTTATTTGTTTATTTTATTTATTATTTATTATTAATTTATTTATATGAATTTCAATATATGCAAAATCTCTCAATTTAGCCCATCGTGATCATGAGAGGTAGGTCTGACAAACACAGTCTCCTGGTCCTTCAGGTTAGGGGTTAAAATATATGGTGACTCGTTCCGTAGAAATGGTAATGCATTTACATTTCCCGCCAAACACCGCTGTCTTGCGCTTAGGCTTTTGAGCCAAAGGCTTTGGTTGAGGACCCTAATCGTCCTTCTGTCTAGGTATGGGCGCCCTGGCAGTATCCCGCCAACGTACGACCATGAACTGCACAAATACAAATAAACTCATGCCACGTTGGCCGTTGCATGGTGTCACCAGCCGGGTCATATTAGTCGATGCATACAGCAGGGTGGGTAATCGAAAGCAGGCTACTGCTGACGCTTCCCTTCTTTCTCTTCCACATACCTTTTCTTCCCCTTCTCTCCACCCCATTATTAACCCTCCTCTTTTAGGCCCAGCACTTAGGACTGATGACTCCATTCGTTTTGCGTCGGTTTTGGGCGTAGCATCTGCTCGTCACATGGCATCGACATCGTCAGGTACCTTCAAATCAATTTTCAGGCCTCGATACCCAAACTATCTGGCAACCTTCAATGTGCGCATTCTGAAGCAAGCGGGACAACAAGCTGCTGCGAAACATCGGTGTTGAAAACTGATGTCATGCTGACAATGATGATGACTATTGTGGAGTCATGGACTTTAGCAGTGATACACACTTGTCATAATCTTGTGCCCACAGTATGTCAATGGGTTTGAGATCCCAACACCAGGCTGATCACATCAGTATCTCAATGCCTTTAAACGGTGGCGAGTTCCTTGTGAGACGAGAGTTATGTGCTTTCGTCCTAGCTTCTTCAAATACTGTCTGTTTCTTTCTACTTCCAGTGGCTAAGTGTAACAAGAACCGATCCATGTCCTACTGTACGCATCGGAGAACCAGAGGCAACCCAGCATTTTTGGTTCGCTCAGTCTGCAGCCTCATAATGCGGCTGAAACTAGCACAGAAGTGTCTCTTATCATTTCTTCGACTGGAGTTGATCACACCTTACGTATTTCATGCCAGTAACAATTACATTCCAAATTGAACTTATTTTTATCGCTAAGGACGTTGAATCCGGGTGATATAGGTCTCTCGAAAAAATAAGCGGTTTCGAATCTGAAACCATTTGTGTCTAATGCACTTCCGCATTTTATCCTACCCCAGCGATTGTGTAACTTGAAGCGTTCTTCGTATTGTTATATTAGCTACATTGATGTTAGGTATTTTCCCCGGCTCTGTTTGAACGTAGAGAAAGACGAATCATTCGTCGTTCGTCCTGTTCCAAAGGATTAGCGCAGGGTTCTTTTCGTGTCTTCAAACCTCATCTGCGGAAACAATGCCGCAGAGCATTATCAGACTTTACGTCACGTCCGTTGAAGTGCATTCCAGGAAATGTTGATACATCCGTCTCTGTATGAGGCAGTTGGCGTCCTTGTGGCGTTTTTAATCCTGAGCATGAGTTGAATGGTCTGAACACTCATGCGAATTCGATGAGTCACGACCTGACTTGTATTTGGAAAAAGGAGAGTTACAGTCATAATAGGAGATGATAACGGGGAAATTGGACAAATACTCGTGAACACACATCACTTAGCTCGTGTGAGGGACCTGATGGATCTGTACTTTTGTACTTTCGACGTGTTTCAGATTTTCGTTTATTCTGATGTAGGAAATTGCAATCTTCATGGCAGTTTTTCAATCAAGTAACTCAGGTGTCCCCCAGGTTTGGAACTGTCAGCAACATCAACGTGGGAGTTATCGTGAGAAATAGAGGTATCCTATTGCATTTTTTAGAAGGTCTGTCTCCGCTGTATTCGCGCATCCCTTTGTAACATAGCTAGTGGGGGGTGGAGAGAACAATTAGTGTGCGGGTCATCACAAGAACAAAAGCTCTCTGACCACTGAGCAAGCATCGCCCTGGAAACGAATGATGTAATCGATGCGATGCACAAACGAACAATAAAAATTGGATAGTGCCTGCCTATGTGGGTTAAAAAATTCGTTTAAGTCTCAGAACAGTTATAAGGCTAGTTTATGACCAAATCAGTGCCGATAAATCTGGATGATATCAGAAGAACTGGGAAGTCATGTACAATCAATAGTTGGGATTGTCACTTTTACGTTCACACTATAGCCGTAGTTGCTGTTCAAACGATTCAAACTGCCACAATATGCAAAACAGACGCGTGGTTTGCACCACTCAAGAAGCTTCTTTTCAGCCTTGAAACTTCAACCTTCATGGACCTACTGACTCCTAACTGCGCGTCAGACAACGCATGAGGATGACCTTTCCGAGCTGGGAGTCCCATTATTAGATAGGTTTTATAGTAGTTTATGCAGTGTTTGTCACGGAAGAAGCAGACAAGCCTGCTGCGGTCGTCTCCCTGGAGAGAGTTCATCTCAAGGCACCAAACAAGATGGTCTGTTCTGTGATGCAGTTTACTAAGGGGATCAAGAACTAGTCCATACTGAGCTGGGTTCTCCAGAGGAAAATAACTTCGATCTAGGCCTCGCGACCTTGGATTTAGTGCTTGTCAGGCAAGAGTATCCTTTTCATTCCTCAGATGACTGTCAACGAAATTCGCTGCACTGTGATCGGAGAGGTTCCGGGTGAGTGCGTCCTGATACGTCGGTTGTTCTAGTCCAAATGTCGTGGAGGTGACTCCTTGCTGAACACCGGAAATTTCCGGTATTTGCTAACACCTTGCAGTGTTATCGCACTTTGGATTTACGTGTAGACCTAAAGCCATACCCCACGATTTGGTAGAATACGAACATATTCGCCGCCCTTTGATCCCAACTACTGCCTGGTGCATGGATATAAATTAAGTATTGATTACTTTGTGCTTAATGAACAAATGTGGGAAATCAAGTACCTGTCACGCTGTTACATACCGACCGATACAGAAATTACAATGAGGGGTTCTTGTAGTCAATTCGGAAATTCCCGTGAATGAAACTCGTATAATCTGTCACTGTACCTATGGAAGGCCATTCTTACTTGAACCGTATTTTCGAACCTCTACTGAAGAAACCCATTTTCCGGTCTTTTGAACTAATATCTCTGGAGAATCAGTTATTTCGAGTACGGAAACTTTTACCTCGTGGCATGTACTGGCGGATATATTCCACATGAGTTTACCTTGTAAGTTTCTGTTAGCTTGGATTTGGGTAGTTGCCGTAATGACCGGGTATCGGTTCCGTTTGCTTGGTGGGAACTCGTGACTGTTTCTCACTTGAGATGAACATTGTTCAAGTGGTCATTGCCTCCGTGGGATGAAGTGGCTTTTGATTAATCCTAACGATGACCACTTATCAACAGAAGACGACCTAGGGTCCTCAGCACAACTCTCTCACTACCTAGACGTAGAAATGTGTCGTTGATGAACATGGTGACTTTGTAAGTTTCAAGTCTTCTACAGATACATGAGAGCCGCCATTCGCTGTAGATATTCTTGGGCTGGTCCTAGTCGCACTGGAGTATACAGATTGTCTTAATAGCCTAGTTTCGAGACTCAATAAACCGTTGCTGTGTCTAGTTTGAACACTCTGCAAGTTCCTTTAACCATCTGACGAAAACGCGGATCAACCCACTGACGATGCGATCATCAGCGCATCCACCCTTATCGACAGACCACTTAGAACTACCGCTCAAATAGCCCTGAAAGGTCATCAACACACCATAAGTTCCAACATTCCTCTCTCCCTGTAGCAACCCAGTCACCCACATATTTGACTGTTCAGCTCACAGTCGCTCACTGGATCGCGAGGCTTGCCTTTTTTCTCATACTCACAAACACGTCACATTAAGCTGACTCATCGGACATCGATTGTCTGCACCGCCTAGTCAGCGTAGCAACTAGTCATGTGCCGACGTGCCCACGTACACACACTGGAACCTGTATAAAGGGAAACCGAACCCAGTCAGGACACAGGATCGCGCGCGCGCATGGAGCAGAAAGTCAACCTCTCCACAAGTCCACGGACAAACATGGAACACGTATAGCAGTCGCACTGCGAAGAAAAACGCTTTCCCGCCGTCCGGGCTTTCACCAAGGGACTCCCACATACGATAAGTTCCCTTTTGACTCGCTCCCATTTTCGCACTGTATTTATTTTTATACGTGTTGCAACCAACTACTGTCAACCACAGTGAAGACCTTTATTAGTGCATATACTTCCTGATTTGTATATGGATATCGTCACCTGTGCACTAATAGACCCACTGGGCAAAACTAGTTCAAACAACACTCATAGAGGTACTACGTAAAACTAACTGATATTGTCAAACGTTGGGTACTATATTTGATTTCGATTGGGATTTTTCGATACAATAGTAAAACGACTGTTCTGGCGACCAGTTTTGTGATATCAGGCTATGCAACATTATACAAATATTCTGGTGACTGGCCTATAGTTGCTGGTAAATGAGATTGGCACCCCAGACTGTGTGTTATTTTAACACATAGTTCTCGAAGGTTCGTAATCTATCAACACCGGCTTGTTACTTTTGCGGGCCTCAGTGACTTGTGTCATCGACGCACGCTTACAACACTCCAACCTGTCAGTCAAATGATGGTGACTCAGCTCACCAGATTAACTGCATTTTTGTGAGTTCCAGACAAACCATTCGTATGGTGTAGTATCATATCTTTAACAGCGAGCCGAAACAGCTAGATCAGAAGAAGAGGGAAGCTTAAGCCTTACCAGGTGACTTTCCGAAATTCAGATCAGACAAATTATCACAAAGATTTTCTTCTTGAAGACTAGCCGTGAAAAGTTCTGAGCATATACTATTCTGTTTGACAGCACCAATATACATTTGGTACCAGAGCTGACCACAGTGCACGGCGCCGCATGCGGCCACTAAGCTGGATCTCCGAATGCACCGTACACCTGCAGAACCAAGCTATATAGGCAAGGCTGACCAGCTCGCCAAGCTATCCAACACCGACATTCAGAAGGAGATCAGCAGGAGGACTAGCAATGAAACTAGGCCAAATTCATGTGACTACTACATGAAGCTATCTTACCCTTCGCAACAGGAGACAGTTACTCGCCTGAAACATTCTGTACGTGGCATCTAACGGAGCAGTTGTTTATCTTTAGAGGGACCAATGCAAAGTGCCCATCAAAAAAGAGTTCCCTTGTTCGGGTGTCTAAGATTGAAATATATTTCAAGATAACACCGAAAATTGGTCATTTTAGAGATATCCGACAGAGGCAACTTTGCATGAGATCCAGCCTACACCGAGTCACTGTAAGTTCACTGAGATAAACTTTCTCCGTAGTCGAAATATTTTCAGTAGCTTGGTTGCATTGATCAGAATACGCTTACCTCCACCACTGAGCCTCACGTCATTGTACGATAAAAAATGTGGCCCTCCGACAAAAGAAGAAATAACCGAATTCATCGAGCGTTAATCAACAAATCTCCTGGTAAAGACAGCACCTTTGCAGATAGTCACACGGGCTCTGTTCCTGTAACCCTCCAGTATCTGTCTGTTGAATCTGGGATAGACAAGTGATTCCGTTTGTTTGTGGCACCTCTATTTTTCATCCTTTTCAAACGCGGTGAAAAATATAACTGTGAAGAAATCCGCGGCGCAACTTAACTGGATGTGGTTGTCACTGCACTATGACCAGCTCTGTTAACGAAAGACACTGACACACCAACTCAAACCAGACAGATTTTCTCCCACAAAAATTCTGCACAAACCAGCTCTTCACATTGCACCCTGTTCTGGAACAAGGCTAAAATATTCGTTGCTTTTTCCGCTGAGCTGGGCAATTTGATTGCCCGGTAAACGGACGCTAACGGAGCTACCAGCATTCTCCTCTATAACAACGCTGAAGATATCAACGGCCTCATTCATCGACTTTCAAAAGGGATCAAATGGTGCACCATGCTGCATCATGAAGCGGTGTCGATCACGAACTTTGGTTTTGCGGACGACGTTAACTTCGCTGTAGATCGCAACGATCGCAACGCGTCCTCAGCGGAATCTGCCAGCTTTCTTCTCCCGCAGCCTCCTCAAAAAGCGATGTCTTGTCCTCGTCTGCAATCAGCTCTGACCAATCATACATGATTATCGAGGCGGTGTGGGAATACGTGCGAGTCTAAATATCTTGGAGAAGCCATCCGCGATCCGCTTGAACAATGTTTGAACATTCAATTGAAAAAAGTTTGGAATCGATTGAGAAATCATCGTTTCAAAAGGACTTGATAAACTACCGACTGTTTACCAAGCCCTTCTGAAACGAAAAAAATGTTTGCACTGCTTTTTCGCAACTGAAGCGCCTACCGTAACACGTGGAAACAGTTACCTAAAGTCTGAAGATATCACTCCACATTCCTATCAGTGGATCTCACCGACGCGTGTGTATGACGCTTGCATAAGTGTGGCTGTCGAACACTGAAATTTATGCAAGATCCTCTGGAGTATAATCAAGGTGTTGTATCGAACCAACGGATTCGCTGCCCAACTCAATCAGCTTATCCACTCACGAGTCCGACGACTCAGACTCGTCCTTCGTCACTTACATACTGACCTAATTAGACCAGTTCTTGTTGCTGCAAGATTAGAGCTGTTATCAGGACGGTAAACCGAACCCTTGGATCGACAAATTTAGGTTTGATAATGAAAGCCTCTGGCTGTGTGCAACCTACGCCTAACTTGAGGTTGTGAAAGCTTGTTCAAACTCGGATTCCCAACGTCTCTTCGTTGGTAAAATAAGAGTGTGCATTTAAACAAATCGTAGAGTATGTGACCAGTACACGGAGAACCACCCGGTCGAAATTTACGCATGTGATTCATAGCCGGCGACCATTCACATTACTTTTGACTGACGGTGATTCTATCGGTGTGGATCCATATCTCGCTCGCTGATGAACCTTCAGTGTTCTTCTGGCTCGAAAGCTGTCTGACCCAGGATTCTAACTCCTGAATCACCCGTGATCATTCGTCCCCTGCGGTCTGTGTAGCGAGTTTTTTTACACCTGAGCTTGCATCCAAAATATATACCGATCTTTGATTCATCGATTTTTCTGCATCCATATATGTCAAACTCCCGCACCGTTCCCAAAGCGGTTGATGCTTCATTCCTCCTTAAGTAGGCATAAAGTACCGGAACCACTATTATGTGATTCATTCCATCATTGGAATTCAAGGTAGACAGAGGAGAGTGTCATCCAACTGGGATTGTACCGTGAAATCTTGACGTTTGGTACCGCTGGCTTCTCTGCTCACATGCGAATGATTTATGTTTAGTACCCTTAAATACAATGAGAAAGAATAAGCGGAACATGCACAACGGGTGCGCGGTTTGCTTTCCTGCTTTTAAGGTAATTATCTCCGTACTTGGCGTTAGCATTCTTGCTCTTCCACTTTTCTAGTCGTGCACTTATTCTTAGTATCTATGCACCCCAGTTTTTCATCTCCCTCAAATAATGGTAAAATATTACATTCAAAGCCATTTTTTGGCTTTTCAATCTTATTTGCAACGCCTGAATCCCGGACTCTGCAGTTGAAAGCTAGTCTGGATGTCAGCCTTAATAGAGAGATTTGGTGGCAAGTTGCAATCACTGGCATATCACCCAATCTTTCCGCTTGTCGGTCCCACCAAACAGGCCCAGTAAAACTGCCCCACTCATGTTTCATTTTGGCCCCTGTGTTAGTTTCTGTGGAGTCGAACAATCCTGTTTTTACTAGGTGGTTTGTGGGCGAATGAGCAAGCATCACAGGTGACCAATAGCAGTGATCTTTAAACCAAGCCTTTGATCGATCGATCACCCACAAACTATCGATATGGAACTAGGCACCTCGGCACTACACTTTTCAATGACAATGCACAATATTTGATCACATTTCTAGCACAGGTGATCATGTGATGAGCCCGTATCCATTGACTAACGTCTCACGTTGTCGTGAATCCAGGAGATAGCTAACGTAACTAAACGGCCGCAAGATAATTTTCAATTTTAAAAGTTTAGTAAACTCACTACTACGTCTCCCATCCCGTTTGATGGCTGCAAGGCAGATGGAAAGTTTTAGCCAGGGAGTTACTTTATGGGTTACTCAAGTAGCGTAAAAGGTGGTTTCCCTGGATCATAATAGTACCTTGGTAGGTCCTAAAGAACTCAACTGAAATGAGGTCTCCACGGTACACTTGGGAATTTTTGTTGCACTTATATCTACAGATATTCTTTGGGTTTGGGAATGAGCGATAAGTGTGTACTTGTAAACAGTTGGATCCTAACACAATTTGATGTATGGATGCCAGAAGGAATCGATCTGAAGACATCTTTAGTTAAATCTGAGTGCAATTGAACGAGATCTTAGAGAGTATGCTGAGTGGGACAAGGCTGTCGAACTGAATTAATGGCTGAAAATCTTTTATGGGGGACCGGTGTAAAGATATCTTATGTATTGTCTATATACATGTTATTCACAAAGTAAACGGATTTCGGTAACCAACCATTAGTTACCTTTTATTGTCTCCTTTGAACTAAATGGCTGTTTGTTTCATAAAGGAAACTACTCACAAAATTGCTGAAAACTCTTCGACAACCCACGACCGGTTTCGTCCTTCTTGGGGTTCATCAGGTAGGCGCAGTCTCCGAGTTTCCGTCAACTTTATGTTTTACTTGAACTCAAATTGAACCGTTTTCGAGAAGTACACTCATTTGCAAATCAATTTGGTTTTCACCAGAGAATCAACTGAACCTCTCGCTTATGATATTCTACAACTGAATGTGCTGCACACAGGCCGCCTCATGATTCAGTCGGCATGATATTCGAGATATCGCAGTATATTTTCATTTAGGAAACCAAATCCATTTGCAAACGAGTGTATTTCCCGAGTACATGGCTACTGTTTAGTACGTTGTACTGTTAGGGTCGGTAGTCTAGTTTGAATCCCCGGTTGACTTGTCCGAAAAAGTGCTTGCTTTTGACCGGAAAAACGTAAAAACGAAACAAACGCTTCGTCTAACCTCATTAATGATAGTACTCACATGTGGATTCAGTAACATGGATTTCGATCAGTTAACCACCAGCACTTATACATTGGTAAACAGTACATACGCTGGTACTTTACAAACTCATAAACACTTAGAACGTTGTAGTAACAAGTCAAATCCGGTAATACGTTTGTCGGTATTGTTTAGTTGCACTCAATTCACGATGGAAGGGGGCATATNATGTACTCTGCCGCTCTTCGTGGATGGGCAACCGGCCTTTGGTGGGAATATTCTTCACGGCTTCTAGTTATTCTGTATCCACTCGGATGTACTATTACAGAGCTTTTAAAACCATTATGATGCTTTTCGTAGCCTGCTCCGTTCATTACCAATCTCCGGTACATTCGTTACTGATCCACATAATGTCTGAGGAATCAAGATGTGTATATTACTTAAAATCCTGGGTTCATTGCTGCCCACTTAGGGAGTTAGTACTGAGAAAAATAATGTTTCTAGTAGATGCAAAACCGGATGGATCACTGCTGCTCACAAAATCACATAATTTGTCACTTGGTGCAAAGTAGCTGATGACAGAATGGGGCGATTGACCCATAGGAGCCAGAAAAGGTTCTAATCCTCTTCACAGAGAAAATACAATCATTATTCAGGACCTGCATATTCGAGTGAGATTTGGACCAAATATTCGTAAACTCTTCTGTGAATGTGAATGTTCAAGGCTGTGTTCTAACTGTTATCTAAGTCAACCATCAAAGTTAATTTTACCAGTACACTCGACAATATCAGCCACGTCTGTTGACCAAATCTATGGGAATAACAGATTGTGTCTCTATTCAGATAACTGATTATTTTCTTTGGGCGAATCACCGTTCTGTTGTCTCTGTGGCCCTCAAGTTTCCGCAAATTAAGGTCACAGTCCATGTATTCTGATCATTGTTTATTAGAGTACAAACATATTTTTGGTCCATTAGCACTTGGACCTACCAAGACAGTTGCTTCTATTCTTCGTCTCTCAGGGCCTACACACCATACTAATATACTACTTACTACGAGTTCAAATCTTAAAGGACTAAAAAAGGAAGAACCGTTTCCGCCTCTGGCGCAACAGTGCATTGTGAGTATCAGGGAAACTGAGACACAGTTTGGTGCAAGGAGTTAGATTTTTGACAGAACAGATCAAGTGAAAACTCGCTTGTAGTACAGAACCAACCAAGAATGGGGTCACTTGAGATAGCAACGTCCTTGCATCTTCAGAACGATAATCGGACATCGATGACGGATAACTAAAACCTTTTTGACTGTCATGTTTTGGACATTAACGACCTCTTCAAGAAGCTGTCCAGATTCCGGTCATTGAATCTCTTCTTCTTTAGCACTCGGTTAAAAATGACTGGTTTTGTAAAGTGAAAAACTTGCCAGGATTTCTCCCCTGGAATGCTGAACGGAGAGACAAGAAAGGCACCGTGAGATGCACTGAATTCACTCAGGAAAAGAGTGTTCTTGTTCGCTTTCCTGAGTAAAACTCTGCTCATCAAGATGAGTAGTGCTTTCATGCTCAGTTTTTCGGAAAACGTTTATTTGTTTGGGTAAATTCCGACAACTTAACAGAAAGGATTTCATCTTCCCTTATCAAAGAAAGCACACAGAGCTTATCTATAGCGAAAGGCCGAAAATCACCGCACACCTGTCCCATTGCATACTGAGAATCGTCAGCAAAGTATATCTCATAAGACTCTAGGGATTTTCAAACCCGCCACCTTCCGGCTACTAGTCTGAATACTTAGCCGGTCCTACTCCGAAGGCCTGTTAGCATTGCAGTCAGCTTTCGACTAGACAGAGTGCAACGCAAGTCAGGGGTCACGGGGTCAAACTCCTTTGAGTTACGCGAGATGCGCACTGCTAATGAAGAAACAGTTGTAAAATGCTTATCGGTTTGTCAGCGTAGATTGACTGCACTCTCAACTGAAAATTACCAAATCTCTATATTGTCATATTATATTATATATTATATATATATATTATATTATCATATTATCATCTTTATATTATCATCAGGCTGGATGTAGTTGAAGGAAATTTGGAGAGTCTGTTGCACATTTAACTGGAAAGTTTTGATGACGTAATTATTCGACCAGGGGTTGACTCTCGGTATGGTAACAAAAGATGGTTCAGATGATGCGCAAACCATTTTTCAAACTATCTATCACATGTGTGTGACATATCCTAGGTGGGATATGACGTAATTCCGTCAACTCTAGCATCACGTGACAATAATCTTGGAACACTCAAGTAGTTTGTACGAAATTACTTGAAAGAGGAGGGGTTTTGAATGACGTTGTTTGGTACTTTATCATCATCAGACGGGCTATAGTATCTTTGGGCAGGTCACACTGGACAGTAATTAAGAGTTACAAACTTATGTGGACACAGTGGCATTCGCTTTTACGGCACACCTGCTTTACGGTGCCTTGGAGTCAGCGTAAGTAAAGCTTACATTGTGGCTTGCGTTGAGCCACCTTTTTATTAGAGCCCAGCAACCTTTACCTAACAACAGTCAAGGTTTCGTGGAATCGAAGAGGCATGCGACGATGAAGTGCAGTCCCGCCATCTTAAAGTGCAATTTTTTTCGGGCATCGAGTCACGGAAAAAGCCACGAGTGTTACGAATGGTAACTTCCACGGGTAAAAGCGTCATACGCTTATACCTTTAAGTGATGCCACGAGTCAATAGGCGCCAGTCTAGATGTCCATGGCCAACTGAGTCTACTCCTTTAGATACTGCCACCGAAGAGTTTTCCTATTAAAACCACTTGATTTGTTTGCAGATTAGCTGGGAATTCTCCCCATTTCTGTAAAATTTCATGCCGAGTGTGTGACCAATGATCGCAAGCAGTTGTTAGTGACTTAAATACCTGTATTAGTTAGATTACTTTGGTATTGGGAAACATATTGAGGTAGACCCTAATCTAGCCTAAGTGAGCTACCCACCTGCCGCTCCAGAACTTTTGAAAATGCCGGTTTTTGACGCAATCAGTGTATCGCTTTTCATTCAGCCGGGTTGCCATTACCATACACTGCTTGACTAGGTGAACGCACTGCTAATGATTCATACATGCACGAAAATGGGCTTGAAGTTCTTACGGAAATCGAAACATACGTCTGATCATTTACCCTTTTCTTTCGGCTCAGCGGGAACCGTATATGAGCTTGCAATGCCAGCAGCACTAACGTCAAATTGTAGCATGCATAATCCTTTAATCTTTTTCCGTTTGTTGGGCTGTTCGATCGTAAGATAGGTTCCTTCTCCCTTCCCCCTTTCGTCTTTATTAATTTTTTTGAGTTGCAATATTGCAAGCAAGTGGTACGTGTCTTCTAAGATGAGACGGGATACGGCACTAGTAAGCGGTTGTTAGCTCGCCAGCCACTCGACAGCATACAATACTGTCAAGATTCCATTTACTCCTTTACCGGTCAGATCAAACAGGCGAAGGTGTGCTATGACAAACAAAAGGCGATTTGAGTGGACTGAGTAGAGCGGACAAGTTTGGAGAATAGGGACACTGAGAGAAACTGGTGGAATCACAATACACATTGTGGAGTTCTCTGAGACTAGAATATGCTCAAACGGTATCTCTCCGATTCAAAAACTACGCCGGGTTAGGTCCCTTTGGTTCAGCTCATTTTCAATTTCATATTTGTCGGAACTGGATTGTTCTCTTTATACTTCACGGTGTACATCCATCCTTAGTCATTAATAAGCTGAAATGAAAACTTGATGCTTAGGTAAATGCGTCAGAAAGTAGACGTTTTTGGCGGAATGCTACGCCAAAACTAGATTAGCACTCGCAACCAGGCGCCGCCAAGAAGAATTAGCCTAACCCTCACGCGATTGGCCAGAAGATCAGATCGGCATCAGGGCGAGCTTCTATTGGTCGAAGCTGTAGTCCCGTAGTTGAATGCCGTAGGTCACCTGTGCGCCCAACTTTCAAGAATGTTACCGTTGCCTCCGCTTTAAATACAATACGTTGTATATGTTTTCCGGCCTGCTTTTAGCATTCAGTGCGCCTTGTATGCCCTTGATGAGTATGCTGGAGACGCTAGCTTTGAAGGATCTGACTGAGAACTGAGGTGGCGCATTACGGCTATTACAATAAAACGAAGTTCAGGGATACGTTCCATGTAAACATGGAACGAGCTCTACCAACTGCTATACCTTGTAGCAACTTACACAAAGTGCTTTGTGTATTAGGCAGACGTCAGCATCTAGCTCATTGTAAAAGTCACATTGAATCCACTGGCAGCTGTCAGTCCATTAAATAGTGTGGAAAATCGACCGTAAAGTTCAGGTGCAAAATATGACGCCAAAAAAGCTATCTCGGTAGCCCAATCAACAGAACACCTGTTTGGTAAGCGCTAGGTAGGCAGTTCGTGTCCGCTCCCAGGCCGGTCATGTCAAATGTATTTTGCCCTCCAGTTTTACATGAAATTTCCAGTAAAAGCACTGGGACACCTGAACCTCCAATGAAATCCCAATGAAATTCAGAAATTTTCGCTAGGAAATTCAGTATTTTATGCGCGCAGTCCCCTCTTCCGATAACTCAGTGAACTTAGATGAGGAAACCAGGTCAAAAGTGCACCCTAATCTGAAGGCGCTGGAGGGATGCTGAATGACTAAATAGTGTTTTCGGAGGCCATGAACGCTCAGAGAGGATACGCATTCCTTCTTTTCGCCACAACGGTCGATCTGGCCGACGCGGTCCAAACTTCTGTAGAAACTGTAAGGAGGGGAAAGGGAGAAATCGGTTCTCTCATATCAATTATTTCCCAAACTGAACCAAGTAGATACTTGCTTTCCGATCCCTCCCCCCCAACAGTAGGCACTTTCCGTGCAGAGAAAATATGAAACGATCTCTCTAATTTCCGAAACCGAACATGTTGAATTTTGAACGAAAATCAGGTCTAGAAGACCGAGAAACAACAAGAGTAGCATTTGAAAATTCAAGTTCAGATTTGATTACAAAAGCATGCAATGTAATTGGAAACAGAAACGGTGTTCATGATGACAACGGTTCACACAGTCCGAAACATCTGCCTTCTTTGCCGTTTTTAAACAGCGATATTTGCAACCATGGACTGGCTTATGACAATACCTTCTGCATAACTTCCGTAGTCTGCAGTTGATTCGTTTCGACTTTGGATCGCAAGCACGCGGCGGAGGCGATTGATGGGAATCAACCGTTTGACTGACCAATAGCACAAGCAAACAACAGCAAACGATTGCCTAAAAAAGAACTGATATTGGTAGTTATAAAGCAAAGACCGATGTTGCTATTCATACCAAACCTAATGCCTTTATTATCCTTTGGGGATGAACCTTTTCTGAACACTTTTCAATGCTGGAAAGCCTCTATACAGTAGGGCTTTTGTTGCTTCCGAATTTTAGATGACGATCGATGACCCTAGCACCCATCCGAATGACAGCTTCACTACTCAAACACCTTTAATCATTTTTGAAGTTTTCTTCCTCTAAGCGAAGCAGATCTATGCTGAAAAGCCGAGAAGCACTGTACAGCTGTTTCATCCTCCTTGGGAATCTTTCTTTATCTAACACAACCCTCCGTCTTCCCTTTGGCTCCGCACCACTTGAAGGATTTGCGTGAGCCACCAAACTCCTTGCCTGATGGTACGGCTGGTGATTTCAAAGATATCCAGTGGCATCTTATTGGAGAAATGGAACAGGTAGCTCTGAGTGTCACTAGCATAGCTATTTTTACGTCTTGCCATGCTTCACCCATGTGTTTGTTACCAGTACTGTGTTGGTTAACTGCAGGCTGTGTTATTTCTCCAAAAATGATGACTTCGTCCTGACCTGTGAGAGTCCGAAGGAAAACGAACTGTCAGGTGTACCTGCACTATAGTGTAGCTGGAATAAAAAAATACCCCTTGAGAAGGAATTACAGTCCTGAATTGTGGCTCTCCACCGGTTCCTGGTAGCCCACATGATCCATTGGCAAGTGATAGTTAAGCGGTGTAAGCGTTTATGTTGAGAATTCGTACTGGTCAGCACACATCTGGAAGAGTCGTGTTCTCTGTGTGCAGAAAGGACTCATGACCAGACAGGTGCGAGACAAGCGATGATCTTGCCGATCAAATAGTACGACTTGGCCTCTACAGGAAAGAAATAATTATCAGGTTGATGGTTGTGTGAGTAGGTTAAGTAACTTTCAGTAGAGATTTCGTCGTGTCACTGAAGTCAATCTATGCTGAAGGGCCGAGAAAAACATTACAACTGCTTCATCCTTGTTGACAAACATCCCCGGTGTGCATCTCACAAAATTCGAAGAATTCTGAACCCGTGACCTTCCGGCCATTGGTTGAACACAACCATTCCGTCTCAAGCGGCTGAACAGCGGTGATTAGATTTCACTTGGACAGCGTATGGTGCCACTTATCCTTCGCTCACAAAAGTCAGATCACGTGCTAACTGGGTTTTCGAGTGACGAGTTGTCAGATGAAAGTAAAATGGTTTTCCTCTGAGCTAAGTATAGATTGATGGTTGTGTGGCCGGCTTCACTGAGAGAACGGAATCTCTACCGAGATCTCCCGAATATCCCCAAACGTGATTGAAGAATGAGGGGTACTATAAATAGTCTAATCTAGATTTAACCACGCAGCTGATCAGCCCTTCGTGTCCGAACGGATAAACCTTCAATCACTAGCCGGAGGTTAGCATGTTCGAATCAGTGGGGATGGAACAGTTTTTACAGTGCTTCTCGGTCTTTCAGCTTCAATGACAGGAGAAAATCCTTAAGTATCAAACATTCTGTTGGAGGGGACAGATGGAACAGTTTTACAGTGCTTCTCGGTCTTTCAGCTTCAATGACAGGAGAAAATCCTTAAGTATCAAGCATTCTGTTGGAGGGGACAACAGTACACTTCCCGTCAGGTTTAACTACGCTACGTTTGTTTACCACGGAAATAGAATTCAAAACTATGAAAGATATTCCTTCGTAACTTTGGCTGTTACGATATCTCTTCCTTCTTTGCATATCGTAGCAATGGCAAGCGAATTCATCTAGATCACACACATATATCACTACCGAATTTACTTTTTTTCTATTCGTGATCCTACTAGGAATGCTCTTCTGTTTACCTGACCCTGTGGATTCTTGTCAGTTAAGTAAGCTTCCTCATGATACCATGTTTCAAACGCGGAGATGGTCACCGGCCGACGACATAAGATGAGTATGCAATCCAACCTATAACTTGAACCTGTCGAGTCACTGGGATGTGAAAATTTGAAAAATTCTCACCTAGGTTTCCGAAGCCTCCAAAGTGGCTCTTATAACAGTCGGTGAGTGAAAGGATTACACGCACATTCTGAATGGGAACAGATTTTTGACTCAGTTGAATCTACAGGTTTTGACAGGCCATCTCTCCCGTAGTGATCTTCCTCATGCAACGCTGATCCCACTTCCAAGGCAGTCCACTTGTGATTACTTAGCTTTCCCGATTTCGGTACAGTGCTGAGGTCAACAAGGTCAGCCAGGTATAGTCATGTGATGTGAACAACTTCAACCGTGCAATCGACTGAAGCTTCACGGCATGAATCCACGCAGTTTTTGTTAGTACTTCCTACTGTTAATTCACTGCGAGTTCTTAGGCCACATTCTAATTGCACATGGCGTGTAGTGTGGCGAACGTAGTGAAGTTTGCTGGGGGGGGGGAATTTGATAAATCAATGAGGATTATCTTCAGCCTTGAGTCACCCGATTGGCTGTTTTCTAGTTGACCCATTAATTTTGTGGAAAGTGACCGAAGGAAGGATGACAAAAAAAAGAACCAAAGTTCTGACCGTTCCTATTATTGTATACGCGCTGGGATTGTCCATAAGTACAGGAGACCATCTTCACAGATGGGGCAATTTCAAGTGATACACTACTCAGTCAATAGACTCTGATTTAGTAGTGTTTCCTTGTCTAATGCAGGTAGTGACTGTTGTTCACTTAACTTGGTGGACTTCATAACACCCCGAACGTTCTCCATCATTCTGCACAAACCAGCAAGCTCTTGTTCCAAAGTATTTCCGGTCTCCACAGCCACATAAAATTTAACGAACTGACGTGCGCGATTTTACGCCCTTCATTCGAGTGCATCATTTGGAAGCATTTTTTCGCTAACACGGTACTTTTTTAGTGGAGCTACTTGGAATTCGAAATAATGGTGATATAACAGAAGAGGATTCTCACTGTCTTTGTTTCCCAACACCGTCATGGGAGAATTCAGAAAGGTCTTTAGAATCTGGTATCCAGGTATCTGGAACGCACCTCATTGATCCCGAATATACCAATGACATCGCTTTACTCCTTGAGGAGGATAAAAACACTACTTGGTCAGTAAATTACCATTACATCATTCTTTGGAATGGGCTGCATATTTTCTCCAGAATAAATGAATTTTCTGGACATACTCTTCACTATTCACTCAGAGGATAGAATATTCTTATGGATGATGAATTAGTTTTGACGGGAGTGTGCCTGGTGAATTCTGTTTATGAATCTCAAATTTCGCGTCCAGTGTTTTTATCTGAAGTGTCAGAAAGAATATCACCGATATCCCAGTGGTTGCAGGGCTAAGGTACGGAAAATATTCTCCAATTGTTGCGAAATGGGGCCTGCGTTGGCGGTGTAGTTCAGGAGTTTTCAGCTTTCTAATCGCCTGCTACTCAGAACCTTTGCTGGTAACCGGAGGTATCAGCGAATTTATGCTGATATTATTAGTATACTGACCTTTTTCGTACAAAAAGTGCTTCAGTTGCGGATACTTTCATAACCACCAACTTCAGTGGTCCGAACAGATGCCTTGGGTGTTGGATCGTCCTCACTGGAATGACCGCTGTTTCCTGTGCTCTCCTTGTAATGACGCAAAACGCGAAACCATCAGAATGTTAATGGAAAAAAGGGAGTAAGAAAGAGATTATGTGAATTTTGGGTGATGTCGGTGAGGCTCCCCAAATGCTTCTGGTTGAAGAGGTTGCAAGGTCCGACAACTAATTGACTTCCGTAGCTTTTGTCCCATCGTTTTCTGTGCAGATTGTTTAAGTAAGCTTTTGAAGGTGCATGCCCTTTGGAAGGACTGTGGTAGGCCAGAAGTGTCTGGCATCCAATCTACCTCGTTGCGCACCCTAGGTTTCTTAAAATCCTTCTATTCGTGTGCCCTCGTGCACAACGATCAACTTCATTAAATACCGGAGATCTCAATGAACTCTTGCGACGCACAAGTCAGTGCGGAACAAAAATTCGGTGGTAGGATTCTGAAACTGTGCTTGGACCATAAATTATTTTCTTGGTGGAATCACCAATCAACATCGTCTCGGGCACTTGTTAGATGCCTGGGAGAAAAGAAATTTGAGTACACCCTTCCGGCCGACCCGGAACCCTCTGGCACATGGACGAACAGTGAGCAACGGTTGAGCTTACGCTGAACCAAGATGGAAGAAAGTTCTCTTGACCAGCGTGACGTGGAAGCACGCAGTGAGCTGGTGAGCCAACATTCTCGAATTTCTTGCTTTCTTTCAAACAACACTGGCAAGTAATACACACAACCAAGTGGACTGAAAAGAAATCATTAAATTTCTGAAAATTTGGAAAATGATGAGGAGATGTGGTTCAAATTAGATGAGAGTCGTAGTTTATTGAACTTAATCCGTTCACAATGGCCTCGAAGTTTGTAGGTTGGCGGAACCATACGTTTCTGGAAAAATACATTCATTTGCGAATCAATTTGGTTTTCACGGGAGACTCAATTGAATCTCTCGTTTATGATGTCCTCCAACTGAATGTGCTGCACACAGGCCGCTTCACGACTCAGTTGGCACGATATTCGAGATATCGCAGTATATTTTCATAAAGGAACCTACTCACAAGGTTGCTGAAAACACTTCGAAGAGTTTTCAGCAAACTTGTGAGTAGTTTCCTTTATGAAAATATACCATACGTTTCTCGTTATCAGCTGTTGTTGAGTGAATATGACTCACATGACAATGAGTGAACACTTCGAGTACCCAGCCGAATTTCAACTATCTCAACATCCCCGGACATGATTTCTTGATTGCACTCAGTAACTGGCAAGAAACTCATACGGCTATGAGTTCCACTTGGAAATTCGCTGCCTCCGAGGAAAAAACTTTACTGCGTAAGCTTTCCAAAGCTGTAGGAAGGGAGTTTTGGCCAAGGAATATGTGCTCCCCACAATTTCAACTTGGAACGAGATTAAACTCCTGAAGACTCAATAAATTATTTCGAAATCGGTCGTTTCGAAAATCCTATGGGTTGGCATAGTTTTCGACTGTCCTTAAAATGTAAACTCCCAAGTGGTAGAGAACAGACCAGTTTACGCAACGGCCTTTTGTCCTGCGATGCTTCCCCGAACAGGTAACCAATACATTCTTCCAGAACATTCGTCTTGGCATTCTACAAAGCACCACGTGGTGCCGGCTACAGAATCAAGTACACACTCAAACGCAATGAACGTCTTTCACATCCACCATGGTACGCCCCGGGATGCCAGTATCCCCCTTCCCGCACAAATACGCAAGCGACGACGTTCGTCAATCCGCTCTGTTTGGAAACATCAGCGAGCTGGCCCGGTCTTCTTGAGTGACGTAGTTGGGTTTGGAATTGACCTAGACTAAGCACAGCTTATCCACGACAGGGCTTCAGGAGAGTTGTCACTATGAAGTTCATTTACCAAAGTGCAGAGTTCTTCAGACCTCGTCGAACTTTGAATTCAAAAACTGAGATTCCTCAGTTGGTTGACATCCTTGCCTATTTGGAGGGTCGTTCATTCGCTTATGGCTGCATCGCTTCCATTTTGGTGGCAATGCTTTTAAATTCGCGACATTTCTGAGGATTACAACACGTTGACATTGCATTGGAGGGTCTAGCTTGAGACGACTCTATTCGACCGATTTTTGAGTGTGAAACCTGGCCTCCTCGTGATGACAAAATCTGACGGCTTAGTCCACTTGACCGCTGCAACTCACGGAGCATCTCACGCGTTTAATGACGGAAACTTATCACCAATGCAGAAGTACACTGACCCGTCCCGTGAGACAGCCAGAGGACAGACCTGAATAAGGTCATCAGGGCATGTCAACTAGTTCGGACTGGACACGAAGAATGAACGGCTACCTAGATGAGTAGAGCTTGTTTTGAGGAGAACCGAAATTGCATGACCGGTAGGCGAATGGAGGATGACAGACTACATTGCTGGATTTCTTGTATCTGGACTGTCTTCAAGGCTTATCTGGGGCATCGCGAAAGAGTTGTTTATGGTGATAAATCCTGTTGGATATTGCGTGAGACTTCAAAAGAGTGACGATTATATTCTTCGTGGCTTTAACACAAGGGAACTAAATGAGTTTCCGACTTATAAATGCTCCATGCAAAGGTCGCTTCGCGGTTTGGCTTCGCCGGTATTTTTGCTCTTATATGATACTATTTGTGGGGCTTAGAAACCATTTGAATGCCCCACTAGCGGTTTTGTCCTTTAGGGTTCATCAGCTTCAAAGGTTTGACAGTCTCATTTGGCGGCTTAACAGACAAGCTGTTGGTGAGTCTTTGCCAATATGAGAAACCTTGTTGTGTAAGTGTGTTCGTAAGTATAGTGAAAATGGAATTCGAGCATGCAAATGGGTAGCAATCCGGAGTAAGAATAGGATAACGGGGCATAGCCAGATTTCAAGGTTCTCTTCTCCATGGCCTCATGGGTACGGGTTTTACACCATTTCATCCGAGGTGACAAGCTCCAGCTCACCAAGAAAATTTATCTACAGTGGTCGCAGTGTTTCCAAAAAACACATCTAGGCTTAGCTGGATAGATGTGAAGAACTGAAGTGAGAGGGGTTCAACCTCCATTTTTACTCTTTTCCCAATCCTAACCACTGGATATCGTTCCAGATATCCATGTCTCTTTGCGAAGTGTTTCTTGGTGCCCTCGCCCGCAGTGCATCAAATCCATTTCTCGCATTTTTAATTCCACCCGGATTCTGACTTGTTTAGTTTCGTCGTTCTAGATGAAATCGAACCCGACGTGGATTTGTTATCTCTTCTAGTTGAATGATTGAAACAAATACAGTGAAGCGATTCATTTGGACCCGATTCGCTTCTCCTACTGCATAGCAAAGGTGACGCATAGTAGTGTACTGATTTTTGAAGTTACTTGTCACGCTGTCGACGGTATGACGTCATGGTTAGAACAACCTTGATTCCTTTTATTGTACGTCACAGACACACTCGGCACTCATAAGTATAGAAATTAGCAATCCTACAGTCGCGCAAAGTAGAGCCACGTTTTTTGCTCCACTGTCAAACTAAAGTCCTTTACCAAGAAGGTAACGAGATAAGTGCAACAGGAAATGTCGTTCATCGTTCGTCCGACCTCCAAAAAATCTATCTAGAACGCTCATTAGAGACAATGTTTTACTAATCAGTGTACCAACTGGATATTTTGCTCGACAATGTTTGACAAATGTTCAAAACTAGCCACTAAGCCTCCTACCCAAGTTCAGCTGAAAAAAGACATGCTATGAAGTGTTTCAAATAATAAAAAACAGGACTAAATTATTCAGCAACATTGATTGCGTCGAACGCTCGCTCCCAGGGCGCTTGGTTCGTACGCAGCTCGCACATCCAGCTAGTCTGTGCGAGTGTCCGCTAACCGAACACATGCAGTGGAGAAAGTCGATGAGCAATACACTTCCCATAAAATGAAACGAAGTCACATGGTCACTTGCAACATGAACAAACATTCCGCCAGTTCAAAACCCTCTTTCATTGGACATACGGGGAACGAGATCCGGGAGTACTGTCAAAATACGATCAAACCATAAGTAGATCAGAAGAAACAATAATTCACACAGTGGATGAATATTCCATCTGTGAAGGACTCAGCCATTACGTGATCATGTTATATGGAGTCCGTGTTAGAAGGACGAGCGGTGCTATATTCTGTCTGAGAGGGGGTTGTAACACAGCTGATAATTCGCTCAAGCCCGAACAAGTCAACCTTCTACTCCTAGCCCAGGAAGTTGTAAGTACGAACCACTCCGGAGACTAATGAGATGCGAACTGATGACGATTCCCAATGAGGGTTAAACAGATGTACAGTACTTCCCGGCTTTTCAGCATGGACAGGCTTTGCTGACAGGACTACTTCTCCAATGTAAAAACTCCCTCTACAGACCCGTGCAAAATAGGGTCCGAGGTCTCCTGACAGACCTTAATGCATTGTATTCGTGTTACTATTATTTTCTTAGTAGTGTAAACATGCCAAAGAAATTCTCATACGATTTCAGACAGCTGAGTTAATGCAGTTTGTGTTGATGCAGTTGTGTTGCCCATGCAAAGAGTAGTGGGAGAAGATGATGCTTCCATTGGGGTATGTTTGTGTTCTCTTTCAGAAAACTACAACTACATATGTCTTACAGTCTCAGTTTTTTGTTTGCTGAGTTGGGCAACTTGACTGCAAACGTTTCATCGCTAATCGAGGTGACATCATCAGTGCGCTGTTAGGGAGCGTAGTGGAGCGTAGCGATAGGCTAGTGGTTGTGAGCTTATGTTAGTTCGATTAAAACATGCCTTATGGCATGGATGTCTAGCATAAAAATATCACGAAGAAAGTGGTAAATCTTTATTCGTTGCTGATAGCTTATGCTGGTCGTCATACCCAAAAGGCATTCCGATTGATTAAGTTGGCCCAGACAACGCTCGAAGTAAGGAGAATGAGAATAAGGATAGAGTGCAAAAAACGCGCTTTACCTTCCTGATGAAGCAGAGGTGAACCCGGGCACACGTGGTAGTCCCATTAGGCTAGCAATGTTGGAATCTCACTATAGCATCTTTAGCCAGTTGTGCGTAGATGGAGCAGTTATGTGAGAACTTGCGGATTGGTGGGGACTGTCACTAATAGAAACACCAGAGGAGAACAGTGGTGCTTCACCAAGTCAGTTTAGTAGCATAAGATCTCATAGTAGAAAGAAGAAAAACGGAACTTGAAGAACGATCTAGTAACACACTGAGTCAGGTAATATGGAAACGGCTAGCACGAACGCCACTGACATGAGTTCGCCATCATATGTTTTTTTATTATTTTCTAGTGAAGCACAGGGAGGGTCGCGTTGACCATAGTCTGGAATGAGGACAGCTTCAGCAGTAGCCACACTTTCGAAACATCCTTCATTCGCTTCTGAGATGTCAGATTCTTCTCACCCCTAGATTCTCGACACTCCAAATTAGGCAGACGATAACTCAATATGCGTGATCATCTCGTCCCAAAGTTGTAAAAATCCATTCGATTCCAGCTTAAGGTTTGCTTCATCACAAGTCAACGACCTGAAGATGTCTCAGAGCCTGTGGACGAGTCTCACAGTTGTACAACAATACAGCTCGCACTGATACACGCATCCTTTGCAGATAGCTGTTATACCTTTTTTGGCGCCCCAAGTCGTGTAAACTGACAAAAACACTCCTAGCTCTTG
Organism: Opisthorchis viverrini; assembly: GCF_000715545.1. NCBI lineage: Eukaryota > Metazoa > Platyhelminthes > Trematoda > Opisthorchiida > Opisthorchiidae > Opisthorchis > Opisthorchis viverrini. Next base: position 834,346 of record NW_008751662.1, read on the forward strand.
TCATTCGCGCGTTGACTTGGCTTGTCGGTAGGGGTAATGTAAATTTCGAGTGTGTTAAACAGCTCACGCTACCAATTCTTCAATTTTACAGGCATTTTCAAAGGTTGTACTCCCCGCAGCACACATGTGTACTTTATGATTGCGCAGCGCATTGTGGTGGACTGGACGACACTGGCTCGACTTTTTAGTAGTGTCCACACTCTGCTCTTCGCCGGAAATGAGAACAGTGTTATCCGCATATCAGAGTCGACAAGACTCTATCTCAGGGACTCTCCAAACCTTGGTTTATGGAACTTCCAGCGTTCTCGGCATCATTGACAAAGTCGAACTAAATTGGACAGAATAAACGCCCTGGTCGGACTCCATTGTTTGTAGGATGGGTTTTGTAGAGCTCCCCATAGACACACGTACCAACAAGTATGTGAACATAGACAGAACATAACGCTCTGGAGCACATCCTGTTGTACAAGCGCGCTTAAAATGACGACCCGTTTGACAGGGTTGAACGCACCCTAGACTTCACCAAAGTTTTAGGGTGCCTGTACGCGGGTTGTGGCCCACGCAGCCTCTGGCTATAATCTTGCCTGCAGTTCTCTGGCCAAGTCTTCACAGGTTTTCTTGAAACGACCTAATGTAAACGACTCAACGTGGGCCAAACTAACTACTGTGAGACAGTCACAGCCGCTGCGAACACCTTTTCAAAAATGGTTACCACTATCAGATCATTCTAGTTGGCTGGGATAAAGTGGCCAGACGAGAACTCACCAGACAGTACACCTGTTTCCGATCTTTTTTGATTCACGCTTTATATACCTGTCTATTGTCTTAGCATCCATCCTAGGCGTGATTTGAACAATACTTTTTTGTGGTGTGCAACCTGCTTGAAGACTGCTCAATGTACCTATTTTTCGGTTGATTACACATTCGTACCATGGTCGTACTTCACATTCTGTCACTAATTTCGGTACACATTGTGGCAGAACCGCAAGCCCCGGCTTGGTATACTGAGTCAGGATTCGTGTGACGCACCTGAGTGATCACAAACGCTGTAGCTGTAAAAATCATTTGCCACTTCATTTCAGTCCAAAAACAGTGGTTGTGACGTAGTACACTACTCATAAGGTTACTGAAAGCTCTCCGATAGTCCACGGCCGGTTTCACTTGAACCTAAATTGTACTAAATGTAACTTAAATATTTTATAAACGAGGTTTTCAGCTGGATTCCAGATGAGTCAGTCACTCGCCAAGACTAAATAGTTATATAGATGAGTGTGTAAGTAGAGTGAGAGTTCATCAGGGTCGGGAACTGTTGAGCGCTGTTTATTTCTGAAACTCTCACAGGCTTCAAGTTCACAGTGCAATCAATAATCCGACTGAGATTAAGCGGAATTAAGAAGAATCTATTTGGGAAATCACAGCGCTGACTGATGAGAGCCGTTTTAACGTGAAAAGCGCCCCGGATTTCAGTATAGGCGTTTGGAGAGTTCACCAACTCTTACGGTTAACCGTCTTTTCCTTGAAAGTCGCACGCGGACGAAAAAGCTGTCACTTATTTGAGTTCTGTGCTTACAAGACAGATTGGAAGCAGTCTTAGGTCATGAAGGAAACTACTCACAAGGTTGATGAAAACTCTTCGACAGCCCACGACCGGTTTCGCCCTTCTTGAGGCTCATCAGGTAGGCACAGCCCCCGGGTTTCCGTCAACCTTATGTCCTAAGTCACTTTGTTTGAAGGCACCCTGGGGAAGAGGGGAGACTCAGTAATGAACGTTAATTTGAAATATTGAACGCTACACGCTTCGGACTGACTGCGGTTGACTGCGGCGAGACCAGTTCATTGAGGACATTATTTCTTCCACGAGATTGGGGAATTCAAGGGCAATCTTCTTGATCAATTGACCGAAACTATGCCGTAATGCGTGTTTGTATTAAGCTAACCTGAAGGGTGTCTTATATTCTGGCCAGTAACGAAGTGAACAGATGTCAGAAAGCTCATTCATGTTGCATACGATGGATGTTCGTGTAACAATCTTTGGAGCCTAAGTGTAGTCCTGAAATATTACTGAGAGAGTAAACTAAAAAGTAGTCTATCTCGCAGCATCTTGGTCAGAAGATCAACCATCTGATGAGTTTACCCAACAGCTATCATCGGACATCCGTAAGCAGGACCAAAAGCTCTATAGAAGGTGTCTTAGGACTGGCAAACAAAGTGTGTTAGTATCAGCGGAGGTCTCCTAGATAGGTTCAATTGTCCTAAATTTTACCAGAATTAGTAGTCTTCTGGCAAAAGCTACAGTCGTCCATTTTGGAATCTGTTGCTTTTGAAGTTTTACCAATTTGCGACGAAACCGAAATTTATGTAGCATTTGCAGATGAAGTTAGATGTTGTTCACAGTATTCTGCTGTTATCCTGATGTATCTGTCTATGCAGTCGACCGGGGTCTCATCAGCTGTAACCTTCCAAGTTGAGTATACAAAGACTTCATGTAGGCTAACCAAGTTTTCAAATACGCAGGGTACTTTAATGTCTACAAAGCACCTGAAAATATAGAAAGAAGAAAGATTTGTCCACCTAGGAACCTGGGATCGTAATTAGTGTAATCTGTCAAACGTAAAACTTTACATTGAAGAATCTCGAGTCCTATTGGAAAGTTTGTCTGGGTGAGCAGTTTTTTTGTGTTCGCGTACGCTCGACACTGAACGAACGCCTCCAATCTACCCCAGGAAAAGCACGAAAGGTAAGAACAAGATTAAAATAACAGATTCTTGGCTATGGCAACTGATGATCACAAAATTTAAGTGGTTTCACTCAATCGTGTGGATGAAAATGGAAAATATTTAGTAAGTGATGTTTACCATATTTGTATAAAAGTTGTAAAGAGCTTTGGGAAACCTAATAATCAGCTTCCAACAACCTAAAATATCAGGTTGACTGACTAGAAACGATTTACAATAAAGTAGATTAAATGTTCTGCTTTATGTGTCCAAACTATCACCAGGTAGATGTTCCGATGCTCAGCCTGAAAACGATTACGAATTCATCCACACTTAGTAGTAGTATTCTATTGTTTTTAAAGTAGAATGTCTACTCAATGGACGAGAACGGAGAACCTGCACACAGAAATCGACATCAGTACGATTTTGTTGAATCCCCGTGGATTTTATGTGCTGTTCACTCACAAACCAGCTTGACTGACAGTGGAACTTTTGGGAATAGATTCCCCCTTGTAAAAATAAGTCTCATCGCTGGCTAAAGCTAATGCTATCCGAGCCTTCCAACTTCTGGACTGATAGCTTAAATTTCCGCTTAACTTGGTCGTATCATTAGAACAGCAAACGACTGTAACCGCCATTCCCATAGTGTTCCTACTAAATCGTTCAGTTGTAACACCCTTTCGGTGCCATGCCACTTGAAGAAAGCACGCGAGGGCTGGAAAACTGCCAGGTTGCCAAAGCCTAGACAGGGGAAGTCGAGAGGCAGAGGTCGGGTTCGAACTACGGACCTTCCGGCCAGTAAATTCGGGCTCCAACCACTGACCCATCTCGTTCCTATTGGGAACAATCATACCATTTTAACCAACGTCAGTTCAGCTTTTAAAATCGACCTGGAACACCGAATCCCTGATGGAAAAAGCCTTCTCACAGAAGTAGCATTACATGTTGTCCGTAACTGCTGTATTTCAGGTATCAGCACAGATATCAGGTGACTGACAGGTCTCTCAGCAACCGGAACTGACTCCTATAGGTCACACTAAGCCAATCTGGATGCTTGATGGCATGTATTCCTAATCTGATCAACACTGGAAGTCACAGGATGCCAGCTAACACAGGACCTAAATCACTGTTGAACTCAGCTGGGCCACAGCTAACCTATGTCCCACAAAGGGTCGTTCGCAATGACGAAGTGCGTTAACTGGCACTGTTAACCAGAATTTGTTGTCAGGGAACCAACATTAGATACAGTCTTACTCATTTTCGCAAGTCAGAATCGCATCATGACCCCAAAGCAGCCAAAATCGGAAAACACTAACGCTGAACGCACTGGTAGATGACTCAGGTGCAGTGGCAATCTGTACCTTTGCGGCTGGTTCTCAGTTTCTCCGGTTTCAACAAGTGTGTTGAGCTTAGGTAGTTTTTCCACGAAAGTTAACAGGATGACCACGGTGTTGTCGCCATCTAGCTGAACTGACGAGTAAGACACCAAAAACGCACCAGTCCGCCAAACAACGCGACTGACCAATTAAGTCTGTTGGGTTTGAAATTTCGCAAGAACCCAATAATTGCATTGCGTGGAATATGAGCCATTCTATTCACCAGTTCTAAGCACTGGAAGGTGTCACTGGAAGGCTTTGCTTAACCACTGACTCAACAGTATCATGGGCGCACTTTAGAAGGACCATTCAGAACACGACGTGCGTCAGGGTGAACACTAACGTGTTATTAATGACGTGCAAATGCATGTGAGTGAATACAGCGAGAGGAACCGAGAATACCGTGCTTGCTACAAACTATGGGCCTACCTACTGACAGACTGGTGTTTCACTGTCCAAGTGCATTGTTCGTTAAGCATTTGAGAAACAGTGGAAGGTATTTAACAGTCAAAATGAAGTAAAATCTCCAGAGGACCGTGAAGAACCTATTGGTGGTTCTTGAGAAGGGTGGGGAGCCACTAGTTAAGAATGAAGTAGACAAAACAGCTGAGGTTCGAAGTTTTTTTCGTAAGAAATCCAAGTGCCGAGTAGGCTACAATCAGTCGGAACTGGAGGCCTCCTAGATTTTACGGAAACTTCAACAAAATGCTGGCAACCAAGGTTCGAAGTTTTTTTGGAAAGGAATCCAAGTGCCGGATAGGCTAGAATCAGTCGGAACTGGAGGCTTCCTAGATTCTACGGAAACTTCAACAAAATGCTGGCAACCCTGTCCCGCATTTCGGGTCACGATGGGGTGCTCTAAATTGCGCTCCGCTGCGCCAAACTTTCTACCACAAATGCGAATTAAGAGTAATAGAAGCAAAGCATCGACCGAATTCAAACGTAAACTGCTATTTTCAGTAAGCCAACCAGCTTGAAACCCAGCCGACGGTGATTATTGACTTTTTACTTCCAGGATTCCAGCCATTTCACACCGTGCTGTTAAGACAGATTCCTCTGGGGCAAACGGAATTAGTAATGAGTTCTAATGAGACATCATTGAAAACAACTGCACTTGAGATACACCTTTATTCTGTGTCCAAACTCAAAGCATTTCCTTAAAAATACTCTTAGTACAACGCCAGAAAACAAGGCTAGGCACCGGATTGTATAAGTGAATGAAACCGGAACTCCTATTCAGCGTCAGTTCACCACATCTACTGCTAGGGATACGGTACACAAGTACTGAAAACCCAAGCTACGAAACCCAAAAGCATCTAACTGCTTGAGGAGACTTTAAAAATCAACAACTGGCTTTCCTGACGAACAAAAAAATGTATACTTACACATCGGGAGAGTCATCAAAACCCAACGACACTTTGTGGTAGGAGACATTTGCAGACAACGAAAATCCGGCTAGCACGTTTCATGACCTTTTTGATCGAGAGAATTCAGTGTACGGTTAAGGTGGCACAGTTGAAGACGTGGCACTTCGCACAGAGCAGTGCACTTGATGACGAACGTTTCATGAAAAATCTAGTTGATGCGGCAAGTCCCTGTGAAATTTGGTATTTTTGAAGGGTGGGAATTTCCACAGAAATGAGCTTTTAACACAGTCAGGGAGAGGACAAGCTATGAAGGAACTCATCCAAGACTGTCGATGGCTATGGGTATCAGTGTAGCTATTATCATTACTGTTCTCTTCCATTTTGAAATTATGGCCTAATGAAAAGTCAGCACAAAAAGTGAGCATGAGCCGTCGATTGCAAGGAAATTTAACTAATTCTCGGAGACTATCGCGGCCGATAATATTCACAAAGGAGTGTGGGAGTCAAACTAGTAATAGATCGGGGGTATTTTGCAAAGATTCTTCATTACACGGTCCGGTACCACAGTTCGACAGATAGGATATGCTGGGAGCAGTCAGTGTGTACGCGCACCTTGGAATCAAGCGTCCAAGTGAGCAGCAGGGCCTGGCGACAGACAGAACACGCACCCGAGGTGCAGGGACAGCACACCAATCAGCAGGAGAGATCGTCCCGTAGACCTTTACCTTAATGAGGGTCAAGAATTTATGGGGGACACCTTTGCTCCACGGACACTGCCATAGTGCTTGGCGGTCCACAGAGTCAAAGGCAGCTTTCAGATCAAGAAAAACAACCATTGTTGGCTTCCGGAAGCAGTGTCACTGTTCCAGAATCTGTCGGAGGGTGAAGATATAATCGATGCAACCTTTTGTAGGACGGAACTCAGCTTGGTGGTCGTTGGGTTGTTCGCTGAGCTGGGCAATTTGATTGCAAACGTTTCATCACTAATCGAGGTGACATCATCAGTGCGTTATTGTGGAGCGTAGTAGTGCGTAACGGTGGGTTGGTGGTTGTGCACACAATAACGCTCCACAATGACGCACTGATGATGTCACCTCGATTAGTGATGAAACGTTTGCAATCAAATTGCCCAGCTCAGCGAACAACCCAACGACCACCAAGCTGAGTTCCGTCCTACAAAAGGTTGCATCGATTATATCTTCACCCTCCGACAGATTCTGGAACAGTGACACTGCTTCCGGAAGCCAACAATGGTTGTTTTTCTTGATCTGAAAGCTGCCTTTGACTCTGTGGACCGCCAAGCACTATGGCAGTGTCCGTGGAGCAAAGGTGTCCCCCATAAATTCTTGACCCTCATTAAGGTAAAGGTCTACGGGACGATCTCTCCTGCGTTGAAATAGTTGCAATAAACAGCTGACATATCAGGCACCTTTTTCGTACGGTAACAAAAATAGAAGGACCTTGTAAGATTATGTTCGTGGTCCATTTTTGTCTTAAGACGGAATGGTATGATCCTCCGCTCCAAAATAACACCACTGGGTAGGTCTGATAGGTACCTGGGCCAGGTATGTACCAATAACTTGAAGAAGGACAAAGAATGTCTCCAGTTTCATGCGGCTGTTGTTCTTTCGTGTAAGATTTGTTTGTTTTACTGATGGGGTTTTGCCATGGATCTCATTCCCTGCGGACTGGTATACGTTGTGCCGCTCTTCAAACTTATATTGATGAAGGCCAGAAAGGTCAACCTCCCATGTTCCAAGTTAACACTTTACTCCGTACAGCCCAGGATCTCAGGAAATACATTTTGACTAATTTGTCGAACCGGCAATCATTGACCCCCACCTGGCGCAGTTCCACCATGCATCTGTGCTCAGAGAGACGCGATCTTTGTATTATTTCTTCTAAATGACTTCTGAGAATGCCTATGAATTTTTCTCTGAATACGTAGCTAAAGTAAACTTACTCAAGGAGATCTTAGTCCCTAATAATCTGGTTGTTAATTAGTCGAAATACTGATTTACAGCAGAATAGATGCACTTTACTTACCCTCTGTTTCCCGCATAGCACCGAGTCCATACTTCCTAGCTAGGTACGCACAGTTTTCTACAACAAACGATGGAAGGTCTTCCATGGTTGAATATACACGCATGTTTTAGCTCTGTCACGAAAAATTGTTATTGGATGGCAAACTATGGTGAGTTTTGTAACACTTTATGGGGCACTGTGAAGCTAATTATGCTTGGTGTTTAAACTTCCAAACGGTACTGCTGTGTTGCACAAGAATCGATGAACTCCAAGGTTCGCCTTCACCCAACGTGGTGAATATTGATTTTCCTAAGTTGGTCCTTGCACAGTACATTGAACGTCGCATAATTCGCCTCAATAAGCTTTTTTGCTTCGCATTAGCGAAGTCGGTCCAACTCAAACGGATTTAGTCGAATGCATAACAAAACATATGGACGTGTTTTGTCCCGTAGAATCGGTGAATACAGAAGTCCGCCAACTGGGGTAGTTCGAATGTGAATTTGCAAAAGGCAGTTTATGATAAATCGAGCTCAGCTATTGATGACTTATTCAAATGTTGGTGCCATCCTTTCCGCGTAACAAATACTTGTGGTTGGGTGCATCACGCCAAAACATTCTGTGGAAGACTTCCAAATTATGGTCACAGACTGCAACATCTGTTCTTCAAACGTAGTCCGATTTGCCCAGGAGGGAATCTCCCGAGGAACCTGCCATCAAGGTGCTGTTATGAGGTGGATTCTTGACGAGAGTTGTCCACTTTTTACTCACCTGTTCGTACCGTAACGAACGTTACCCTTCTTGCTTGTTCGGGTTTACTTACGATGTCGACATGACCTAATGCTGTAAAATCACTTCTAATCGACAGATCCATGTTCGAGGCATGAGGATAACCCCACTAGATGATATTCGTTTTATCGGCCCAACGAGCGATTACGTCAATTTTACCCGGGGTATATCCACTTAGTGTGAAATTATCGATCCATTGCTAGAATGGTGAGGGAATCCCCCTTGGCAATGATCCATTAAACACTGCCAAACTTTTTAAGATAAGTACCATGTATCAAAAATACATCGTGTTGTGGACCACAGTCTCCTTAATGCCTTCTTATTACCGTGAACCTCGGTCTGGATAGCCGAATGATAGCCTGGTGCGCTCGGCCAAACCAGTGATCTATTGATCACTGTCGTGTACAAGTGGGTCAAAAAGAGTGATACTAAGACTACTAAGCTTTGGAGACATCCGTGGTCAAATACCAAGATTTTTTGCACATCCTCACTTATCCTCGCACACCCATAAAACAGCATGGACCACAACGTTGTGGTGCATACTGTACCGTTGACAGAAGAACAGACGTTACGTCGGTGCCATAGGTGTCGGAGGTTGGCAAGAGCTGTCATGGCCCTCTCGCTTCGATAAATACTCTCGTCCAAGTAGCCAGTCCACCGGAGCTAGAGCCACTGTCCCGGATAATCAAATTCATCTAACATCTCGACTGTCTGGTTTGCAGGAACGAAGGTTGGCTTGACCCCACCCAGTCTTTTAGAAACACCTTGCAGGTGTGAAGTGCATTCCAAACTTTGCGGCAGAAATTCGGGTTATTCTAAATGAATAGCATGTTTGAGGGATCTGGATCCGTGTCTATGAGCGAATGCCCAGGGGGCATTCCCACCACAGACGTCTCAGAGGCAGACAGGTAACTTTCAAGAAGCATGTCAATAGCAATTTGAAGAGAGGACAGCCTTGTCTAGCACCACTGGATGTGGTGAACTCAGGCAAAAACCTGTTGTATAGACGTACGCGCCCAAAGAGGTGCACACAGCCTCCCCCGTTAGTGACAGCCTTGAGCACCAGCTACCGTCACAGTTCCCGACGTTCTAGAGAGCCAAAAATAAACTACATGCCAGGAAAAAAATGAGCAAACTTGGACATCCGAATTGGTATCATCTTTCAAGAACTTTTCTTAGGGTAAAGGTGTGGTCGATAAAAAGGCCAGGCAAATACCAGCCTGCTTTTCACAAGTGTCACACCCGGTAATCCATTAGCTTGCGCAGAAAAAATGGATGAGACCACTTCTGATATTCTGGCAAGGAGGATGACGCAAAAACGTTTTTGATTGACGTTTTTGAGCCATTTTTGAATAGTGGGATCATGATTGAAGCGCTATATTCTACTGGTGCTCTGTTTTCGTTCCAAATAGTAGGATGATTTGAATGTTCACCAGGGTGAGTAAACTTTACTCATATTCTTTGAAAAGTGCAAAATGCGGATCATCCGAGCCCAGTGCCTTTCACGTTTTGCTGGATCTCTGTTGGTGGTTGTGGGTTTGTGCCAAGGTCCTAGTAGGATTTGCTGAATTCTTCCAGAGTTTGTGTTGAAGGGGTCAGCTGATTGGTTTCCTAATTTGTTCAGCTCACAACTCAAGATGACGATGTTGCGAATGAGCGACATCCATTTTCTTTTGGCCGGCTGATCGAATCAGCTGAAGCAAGGCGCGGCCGTTACCGACTGTGAAAGCCCTGCTCGGTGAGAGGGGAGATGTGGGCAAGCTGTTAAGTCGATGGAATATTCCGTTTGTTCTTTTTGAATGTTATTTTTGAAGGGTGTGTACACTCCGCAGCCACGCATCGCAGGTAACAGAAAAGTGCAAAATGCGGATCATCCGAGCCCAGTGCCTTTCACGTTTTGCTGGATCTCTGTTGGTGGTTGTGGGTTTGTGCCAAGGTCCTAGTAGGATTTGCTGAATTCTTCCAGAGTTTGTGTTGAAGGGGTCAGCTGATTGGTTTCCTAATTTGTTCAGCTCACAACTCAAGATGACGATGTTGCGAATGAGCGACATCCATTTTCTTTTGGCCGGCTGATCGAATCAGCTGAAGCAAGGCGCGGCCGTTACCGACTGTGAAAGCCCTGCTCAGCTCCTGGACACTTTCAGTCCACAAGCGTTCTCTATCATTCTTCAGCCCGCCAACTCTGCGTGAGCCTTCGGATCGCTGGTTTTGTGGTATTTCTCTCCTTATAGCAATAGGGCCCGTCGATCTCAGCAACGTCCAGTGTTCGTTTGGTCGAGGCGACAGACAGTCCCAGCTTCTTCTAATCGAACTGATAACGGTGTCTGATAACGGAATCAATGAATGACGCCGTCAACTGAGGTACTCTAAATAACAGCGACCACGACCGACTTGCGGTTTTCGACTTTCTATAAGCTTTTTATGAATGTTTCTGTTGAAATTTCGCACTGGACAGGACCAGACGATGTTCAGCACGCAAATGAATAAGTCGGTTCTCACTATCCATACAATCAGCATCGAATCCGAATCAAACACCCAATTCTCTTTCATCCTTGCTCAGTCGTTGGGCGGTTTTATCACTCATCAGGATGACAATATCCGTTCTTCCTGCTGGCTGATATAGTTGTATGACAGTAAAGCACCAGTGTCTCCTATGGTGTTGCTGTTAATGGTGATGAGGATGATGATGGTCAGAGTACCATCAGGACTTCGGAGTCTTTCAGTGGACCATGAGTTGAAGTATACGCGTCGTCGACTCGTTTTTGCGGAATTCTAATAATTCTCCATAATCAAGAAGAATCAAGACGCATTTCCGTGTAAAGCACTTTCATATTGGTGGAGATTTTGTCCTGTAAGTGAAGACAATGTATGCTGAAAAGCCGAGAAACACTGTACAGCTGTTTCATCCTTATTGGGAATCATCAGCAGTGCGCATCTCTCTTATGAGAGTCGCTATATCCTGTCTAAGTGCGAGTTAATCACACTGCTGATCAACCACTCGGTTAAGTGTTCAAACCACGAGCTGGGAAGTCGCGGGTTCAAGACCCTCCGGAGTTTTATGAGATGTGCACTACTGATGATTTCCAACGAAAATGAAACCGCTGTACAGTGCTTCTCAGCTTTTCATCATAGATTGGTTTCACTTACAGGACGAAATCTCCACAATAAGCCCAAATCTCTTCACACTACAAACACTTTGATATCTATTCGCAAATAATTGCTCAAGCAGCTCCGATCGATAAATGATCGTATTTCGTGCCTGGATGGCTTAGTAAGTGACGATTATTTGTCACGTGGTTTTAATCGTATCTTAAACTACCAAGCCGTATATTTTTAGCTGAAAAATTGTCAGGTTGACTTTGCACATACATTCTTGGTCTTCTCGAACACAATAGCCTCAGTAGTACTTTAAGCCACTAGTTTGCTCTGTTCAGGTGGTTATAAGAACTGTGATCTTTGTCAGAAAGCGTTTGTCCGAGAGATTGCTCTGCTGTCCTCAGCAGTCAGTATACAGTATATCTTTGCCGGTGATAATATATACTACTCCGTGTGCACAAATCTGACAGTCACTCAAACTCTTTGGCACGAAATTTCGGGTTGGATCGATTCGAACTATTGATTTGTTAGACGTGATACACTAATCATAAAGTTGCTTAAAAGTCTTCGACAACCCGCCACCGGTTTTGCCCTTCCTAGGCCTCATCAGGTAGGCACAGTTCCCGCGTTTCCGTCAACCTTATTTTCTACTTGAAAATAAATTGCATGAAATGGAAAACATCATAAAGAAGAGATTCAACTGGTAAGTCTCTCACAAAAGCAAATTTGTTTGCTACCTTGTTACCTCTAGCTGGGAAAAAAATTGGAAGCTACTAGTACAGTTGGGCGCTTCTCCATCCGTTCATGCGTCCTGCTGGACCAAAGCTTGGAGGAAGAACTCTTTTTAGCTAGTCTACGTGGTATCCATGCATTTTGAGCACACTTGTACACGGGTCACACCAGGGCGAATGTGGTTACAATGAGACCAGTTCGATAGAGAAAATAGTGCTGAGCAGTTTGACTGTTGATGATTAGGAGGCCACAGCCTGACAGATTGTGAGAGGTTGTGTCTGATGAGTACTAACTTGAACAAGAGAACAAAAGTGTAATTGAATTAAGCACAAGCGAGTCAAGTGTCTAAGGTTCAAGAATCGTTCAAAAGGCCTCGAATTTACTGCGTAACAGCGTATATCACGGATGAAATGAGCAATTAGTCAGGTGTCAGACAGCCGTTCCTGTATCCGATGGAAGGTTGGAAGGTTTTTCATTGCTGTCAATGTTTGCTCCTCAAAAACGGCGTGAATGAGATTTTTATTTTTGTGTCTAAAGGTTGCAACAGCCTAAGTCGGTTGGCCAAAAAACGACTTCGCACTCGAGGGTCTTCTTCTAGCCCAGAGACCGATGGCGCTGAAGATGACGATTAATGAAAGTCACAGATCAATTGCAGGCAATCAACCGTACTGCTGCGACGAGTTTCCACTAAGACAGCTCGTGAATGTGAATTCACTTTCGAGAAATACACTCATTTGCAAGTCAATTTGGTTTTCACGAGAGACTCAACATTGTGAGTAGCTTCCTTTGTGAATTTACTTTGTTTTTCGCCATAAATGTATATGGCACTTGAGTACCATTCAAAAGGGCTAAGTGTATTGCATCTAAGCCTTTTCTGATAGAAGAGTTCGGTGTCCTTTTCCTACTGAAATGTACGTTCTTCCAGCTGTCGCCTTCTCTCCAAGTTGAGAGAATTCCAACAACCTTTATTTTTAGTAGTCTGTCGTGACATTTCCTGAAATTTTACCAATGCTGTGAGAGAAGATAATACACAATTTCGACTTTGCTAGCGGTGCGACTGAAATCGAATTTGAAATATTTCGTTTTCTGGACTGAATCGCTGTCCCAAATTCCGGTCAACCTGATAAGTTGCACTTTTTGCGCAATCAATAAACGCACGTGCAGTTGCTACAAAGTGAATCTGGAGTCGTTTTTTCAGTTGCCATCTTGTGAATGTACGTGAGGTTAGTTCACAATCTATGTTGTTTTAACTAATCGTCGAAGGGAATTACGGACTGGTGTTTTCACAAGATGAAAGTAATACCTGTAGGGGGTGTATACTGGGACAATATTTACTTCCACCAGCCTATTGGCTATGCGGAACTAAAGTTTGACAAAGGATCCAACCCCGCGGAATTCCTGTGAACCATATGTTGCACAAAATTACTACAATGCTGTTTCTGCAATCAATGAAAAGAAACTTGTTTTATAAGCACATCTGTCAAAGGTCGAGACAGTGTTTCACCCAGTCAAAAGTTCTAAAGTATCGTCCTGTCTACCTGCGGAACAGCTGGCAGCCCATCGGCATTTGGTCGCTGAACTGTATTCGTCCAAAAGACGGTTGAGCTTCGTGGAGCCTTTTGGTGGTGGATGGGGAACAGAGAAGTGGGACTGGCCGACTAAGAACGCAGTTCAGCTAATTCATCACGTATGAAAATGTCAGCAGTACTTGAAATCGGACTTTTCTCGTTAACGTTCGCTTATTCCTGAACAACACACCTGTTCGGTGCAACTCTGAAACTTGGTAGGTAGTTCAAGTTACTTCCACACATAGTTGGACTACCGGGAGCTGTGGACTCTGCGACCTGCACCGAACGAAACAGCCCACCAACCTTTAGTACGCTCGTCAATTAGCTTGAAGTTTTATTCGCAGAATCGAGGTGCTACTAATGGTGATGACGTAAATGTCCGTCGGTAAACACGACCTAAGTGGTTACAAGCAATCAGACACGAAAATAAAAACCTTTTTCGCACGGTTGTTTTTTTTAATTAGCAACCTCAAGCCTATTTCTAAGCCTTCCTGGACGTTTTTCATACATTTCACACTGATAAACAAACACTATAAAACGGTTCGCTAGTTTTCAACTCAACCTTCCGTCAGATGCGGGGACGGTGCTTTAAACCGTTTGCCAGTCACCCTTCTGTCGGTGTAAGGAGGAAAGCCTCTCGCCCCGACGTCCTTTATTAGAAAACTGTCAGGACGCGCCCAGACATGAAAAAAGCACATGTGCACAGAGTGACGCATCCCCAAGGTCACCATCGGTACGACACGTTCGGAAAGCAGATGCGCTGGCGGAGCCCACCAAACACGGCTTAGCAACATACAACCAGCGGAGTGGAACTGAAATTGTTCCTGATCGGAACGCCGCCATTGGCTGTACCGAACGAACAAGTGAACGACCATTTTTGGCCAGTTAGTCATCCTATATATTTACGCAGACGCTCTGTACTTTTTGTCCTGGCAATACAGCCGTGTCCCCAGTCCCCTGTCTTCGCCCTATCGCGTAGCCTGGCAGGCTCATTGCAGGCATAACCCCATAGACGACCACCCACGCTACAACACAAACACTAGCTAAACGGTGGCAAACTGTTGGACAGGAAAATCGACATCCCATAAGAACCTTATTTTTTTTTTAAAAAAACTGAACATCCTCATGCGTCTGCCTGAACTTTCGCGGATATTCACTGACTGTCACGCAATTGTAAGTGAACGCTGCAGAGCAAGTTACAGGTTTCTTAACAAACCCCGTGAGGTACACCTCCAATTAGGCGCGAAACGGAGTTACGCGAAAATCACATACTATTTGCAAGCGTCATCAGTAGTATCCACTGTTACATCGGTAGGCTGCACACTTCACAGATGAACTCTCTGAGAACCTACTCTCACCCTCGGTAATCTGTGCCTTCACTTTAGGAGCCTTGGTGCACACAAACGAAGGCCCAATAAATGCTAGAACCGGTCGTTTTCACCTTAGTTGTTGTGCTGTTTATTGCTGGGCCACCTGACCATACCTTTCCATTTCGACCAGATTACTGTTAATCTGATCACCGAACTGAGCAAATGGATCCCAAACGTTTCGTTGCCAGTCGATGTGATATCATCAGCACTTGTACCAGCTGCCAAGCGCGACAAAAAAGTCGACTACTGGCATTCGAGGAATACACGCATTTGCAAATCAATTTTTTGTTTTCACGACAAGCTCAATCGAATCTCTCGATTGTGATATTCTACAAGTGAGTGTGCTGCACACAGGCCGCCTCATGTTGCAGTTGGCATGATATTCGAGATATCGCAGTATATTTTCATGAAGGAAGCTATTCATAAACGAGAGATTCAGTCGAGTCCCTCGTTTACCTGATGAGTCCCAAGAAGGGCGAAACCGGTCGTGGGCTGTCGAAGAGTTTCCAGCAGCCTTGTGAATAGTTTCCTTTATCGACAACTAGTACTTTTTTGCTTATTTTGAAAATACCCTAATACTGTGGTTCAGGCAACAATCAAGTAACCATGTAGGACGAACAGCTGATTCGTTATAAATGAATCTGTTACAAATATGATGGCAACAGATATCAAAAATAGGTTTGTTGACGTCTTTTGGATCAATTATATCGATTAATTCAATCGATTACCAGGAGAACTTGAATCGTGATCATCCCGTGTTAGGTTCAAATCTTCCGCACAACATCCAAACTGCTGCAGTCCACTTGCGGATTTGGTAGGCTTCAAAACTGGATCCTGCCTACACAATGTTGTTGAAAGTTGCATACCGCGATGGTTTTTTTGTTTTGATTTTAGATGAGCTGATTTAGAAGAAAAGAAAACCGCAATCAGCTGACTGAATCTTCACATGTTCGAGTCTAAACCTGTGAAAGCCCTGGACTGCTTTTGTGTTGGTTGATCACTCTCATGTCCTAATACGTGGGCAGACTGAGCGTTTGTTGTTTTTCAACGCATCGACTCTGATTTTGACACCCTGTTGATTGCCACTGAATTCAGAGACACGCGTTCTTGTATTGTAAACATACATTGCATACAAATGTCATGCGCGTATTTATCTGAAGCAATCGATTTTGCAACGAACCAAACTGAGTAACGAAAAAAATGCAAACATTACTTGGAAACTGAAATACTATCTTTGACTAAGTTAGATTCTATGACCTTTTGAAGACGAATGGTGTTCGGAGGTAATCAATCTTATGCTTTTATGGCAAGCGACCATTGTCCGGCACTTTGTCGTCAAACTCATCACTGTCGACTGTCCGGCTGCGTTCTAAGTGGTTGAAAGGCACCGACTTCCCGCAGGTGTTTGTCGGTTACCATCCCTTCAACGTTTATCTTCAACCGCCTTCACAGTTCGGTTACTACCTCATCAATGTTTACCTTCAACCACTCACAGTTTTTTAACTCATGCACACCCACTGTCATGAACATTCGTCCCACAACTAACCGAGGTTACTGGAATATTACTCTAAGACAAACAATGCGAGCGCATCCTCACTCACAACGTAAACTTATATATATGCGGAATAAAGACAGCAGGATGCCGACGCTCGTCACTTCACACAGCGCCTTGACCAGAGTCAGTTAAAACCGACGCACGACTCACTGTACGGGAAAAGTCTGGACTCAATATCATTTCGATTAAACGACAAGAAACAGGCCAAATTTCAACACACTCGGTCAAGACCCGCATTCAGTTCATCTGCGTCCTACAAACATCGGCTGCATTTACTACAACTTATCAAACGAAGAACTCGATAAGACTCTTATTCCTTTTATGTATTATTCAATTGTGCTAGTGTCTCTGGTAACCACTATACATAAATGTTTATTGTTAGTGTTATTTTACCTTCTGATATTGCTTCGAGCAAAAGATAATAGCACTAACATGTTCAGTTGCTAAGATTCCAGCTGCTTACTGTCTGTATGCGGACAAAATTCGTAGTGCGGGCAAAAAGGTCCTGTTTTTAGTTTCAGCTTCTTTGGGGCAATAGAGTTAACATTCATCTTGTGCGTATGTTCTGATTGGCTTACCAGAGGTGGTAAACGTAATACTCCCAGGAGCATTGTGAATGAATTCGATTTATGGGCAAACTGGAGCTTGGTCGATTGAATGGTGAGATTAGACGTACGCACTTTGACCGAAGGTACATAGATGATATTTTTACGGTAGTATCAAAAGGTTCCAAAATGAATGCTCTCCTGATCAACTTCAACCGAGCACATATCTCTTTTCAGTTCACTTTTAAAACTGAAAGTGACAACGCTTTCCACTTCCTGAACGTTAAGTTATTCAGACTTCCCAGGGGTTCGAGGTATGTCTACAGAAAGCCCACATGGACGGGACAGTACACAAACTTCCCGAGTTTTGTGCCACTGAGGCGGAAACGAACCCTGATTCAAACTTTAACGAACCGATCAAAACGTATCTGCTCTGCTGATTCACTGGACTATGAACTTCAGCTCACTGCTAACGTGCTCCGAGCCAATGGTTATCCGGAGAGATTTATAACCAAGCATATATCCGATTGCGCAATCCAACTGTCTATCACGACCGTTGGAAAGAAGCCAGTATACTTGAGTTTGCCGCATAAAGGCGATCTGTTGGCGGACATAGTCAATCGCCGCTCGTTTCAATCCCTAAAACGCACGTTTTCGGCTGGAACTCTGCGGTCTTGGTTTACAATCCACCCTTTGCTCAACCTAAACCTCAAAGACAAGATGCCAGCTCTCACCCAGAATATGGTTGTGTATTCTTTATCCTGCTGTTGTTCAGTTGAGTATGTAACGCGCACGACATGGCAACTTTCTAAGAGAATACGCGAGCACCTCTTTTACCGGAATACCATTGGACTCAACAGTTCAGCCAGAAGCTCGATTGCGTCCCATCTAATTGACACTGGACATGTAGTTATGCCAAGTGAGTCATTTCAAGTCATTTGCCGTGTATACCAAATAGACTGCCAGTATCTACTCAATGGCGTGGCTTGACCACAGCCGAGACACTCGCTATACGCCTGCGAAATCCGGTACTGTGCTGTCAAAAACGTTTCGTACGAACGCTGAGTCTGCCTTGGTCGTGTGACACGAATCAACCGGCCAAGTCACTCAACAGCCCTCTTGACCGTCCCACAGCATTCAACTAGATGCGACATGGGGGCGCAGAAAACCAGTCATTCGTGTCTCCACGTTTTGCATTTCACTAACCAATCTTCGCTGCGTATTTCATAGTTCGCTCCTATTTCAACCATTATATATGTACTGACCCGATGACGAGATCCCGAAAACAGTAATGCTCATCACTGTGTTCTTTTTTAAACGTCGGGATATTTTAGGAAGCCGATTTTCTCGCAGCTTATCACTAACATTGAGTAATCACCATTCTAATATGCTTTGTATTATTTTGAATGCGACAAATCCTGTCGCAACAAAGACTGCTTCCTAAAGGACACGAAAAACCTTGTTGTATGACTTGTAGTCTAGGAAGTTTTTGCGGGTAACGTCAACACTTGACAGAGTGTTTTAAGTCAACAGCGAGTCACGTCACCCATAAGTTGTAATCAGTTACCTTGGGGACCGCGCCTACCTGATGAGCCCCAAGAAGGGCGAAACCGGTGGTGGGCTGTCGAAGAGTTTTCAGCAATCTTGTGAGTAGTTTTCTCTATGAAGATCCCACGCTTTGTGCACATATTCGTGAGTGCTAGTCAGACCACATAGTTGTGCTGCACAACGAAGGAAACCAGCGACATCATGAGCTGTTTATCACAAACAATTTGTGCGAAAGGTCAGAATTTTTTAAGGTTTGAAATGAGTAGTTTATATTTTAGTCAAGACATTTTCCTGTGAGGATGATTCAGGAGAATTTTCATGTACTATGCAACGGATTCAGATGGTACTCAGAGTATCTGGCAGAAATAAAAAGTGAGATTATGGGGGAGAGACACCATGACGAAAAGTAACATGATCCAGAA
The DNA here is from genome assembly GCF_000715545.1 of Opisthorchis viverrini. Lineage (NCBI taxonomy): Eukaryota > Metazoa > Platyhelminthes > Trematoda > Opisthorchiida > Opisthorchiidae > Opisthorchis > Opisthorchis viverrini. The sequence goes on from NW_008751662.1 coordinate 853,450, forward strand.
TTTGAATCCCTCATGTGGCCGCCTCCATCTTGAATTCGTCTTAGAAGCTGTAGTCGATTGCTTGAATCTGTCACGTAGTTCTCGCAGCCGAAGTGGAAGTTACTTTGTCCGAATATTGAAAAATAAGTTCTTAGATCACCATATTAATCGTTCAGCTGTAACATCCTTTCGGTGTCTAACTGCTCTGGCACCCAAAGGAAGCACGAGGGCTGGTATACTGCCACGTTTCCCAAACCTAGACAGGGGAATTCGAGAGGCAGAGGTCGGGTTCGAACCATGGACCTTCTGGTCAGTAAATTCGCGCTCTAACCACTTGAGCCATCTCGTCGGACGATAATACTAAATGAAAGCCTTAAACAAAATTAACCGAAAAAAAGTCATCACCTTCTGTGTTCGCAATTTTGCTACCGAGAAGGACGGATTTGTTCCCCCAAAACTCTGTCCGAATACTTCACTCGAGTGCAAAGGTCTAACACGAGATCGCCAGACAGGCGAATTAATCCAGATGACTTAACTCACTGGTTCTACTCATTCTTGATTTTTCTCATGGGTAGAAACCATTTTATTACTTTGAGGCCTAAGAAGAGCTGCAAACAAATAAGGCTTTTGATGTCGGACATACTAACGGTACTCAGGCTTAACCAGCTCAACAAAAACATCAGCTGTGGTTTGTATGTGGGTTTGACCTTGGGATATTTTGAACTATCAACTGATAAGTACATACAAAAAGAAGCAGTTGAAAATGTTTTACTTTTGGTGAAAAAACGGATGAATATCATACAGTAACTTGGCTAAAATGCCATTTTCTTAGCTCCTTTTACGTAGCTGAATAGGAGCTCTTGCTCAACGTTTTCTCAGTCTCCTCTCCTATCAGAGCGGCTGGCTCCTTTTTATATATATTTATTGATTATCTGGGTTGAGAAGAATTTATTCATGTCATGAGGAGAGTACATATGCGAAAACAACTTATGGCCGTAATGGCATTGCGCGCAATATGAAAAATCACTAGCATAATTGATGAGAAGAGCTCGCTGACTTAACGATTGTGGTGGTGTGGTCCTCCGATCAAGTCCGAGTGGTGCTTCAGGAGAAGGTTCTCGCTTTGTTACAGAAACAATTTTCCACTGCAGACGCATGTGTCAGTTTTGCTATCCGTCAGTTTATCAAATTCAGACTTAGATCAGTGGAGATTTTGTGATGTGGGTCAGTATAGAATCCGAAGTGGGGGCTACTTGGCGAGTGTTTTGGTTCGAAGGCGGGTTTTCATTCCGCTTGAACTCAGGTTTGGAGAAGAGATAAGATAGAGTTAAAATGTGTTTCGCGCTGTTTTGAAGAACTGAAAAATTTTGAGCTAAACATGGACCAACTACCATTTTCAGTTTTCTGGATTTCCGACCGAACGTATTCGCCGCACTTATCCTGTTGACGCAGCAGACAATGTGTGTTGATTTGGAGAAATCGCAGGAAAGCTTGCGACTTCCAAAATCAGTCGGTGCAAAAAAGCCACGAAGGTCGTTGGACCACACTTAGCAGAGACCATCCTAGCCCGTGGCTGTAAGTGAAGGCGAAAACAAACTCGCGGCAGCTTGACGTCGATTGGTGAGGCTCAGTTTTAAGCTCCATCGCTTGTCAACATTTCATTGGCTGGTTGACCAGCTCAATTTAGCTGACGGTCTACGGTATTGGTTAAGCGGATCGCTGCCCACTCAGGCTTACGGCTTTGTTTTTTGTTATAAATCACGGTCATCACTGTCAGTTGGTGAACTTACTTCACATTTATTTCATCATGAGGTGGCTACCGTTAGAAGCGAATCCTGATGTGCTGAACAAGGTATGTATAATTTAATCTCTCCTATGGCGCGTAGTATTTACACAAGCTAGGCGTTGAAAACAAATGGCAATTCCGCGACGTGTACGGACTGGACGAGGAAGCCTTGAAGACTGTCCCTACTCCAGTGGAAGCAGTGATGCTCTTGTTTCCTCTCAGTAATGCCGAGAAGACCCATCAGTTGGGTAAGGAGGTCACTGATGACAAAGTTTACTTGATACATCAAACGGCCGTGAATGCTTGTGGCACCGTTGCCATTCTTCATGCTTTGTGCAACAATTCGAAAGTAATGGATGCAGCAAGTGAGCCTTGTCCTTTTGGTCTAGACTATTTGGGGTAGAAGATAACCACAGGTCAAAAATACATTTCGCTTAAATTTCCAGGTGGCTCAGTCCTGGGTGACTTTGTGAAGAAGACATCTGGAATGACTCCAGATCAACGAGGAATAGCAATGGAAGAGGACAAGAACCTATTCAACATACACGAAACATTGGCCATGGAGGGACAAACTCAAACTCCGTGCAGAGAAAGCGACACACAAAAGCATTTTGTAACTTTTGTGGTAAAAGATGGTAGCCTCTATGAGCTTGGTGAGTTCCATAAAAGTGACGATATCCTACCTCGTGTGAGTGTATTTCAAGAGTCATTAAATTCTGTTTGCTACATTCATTTTAGACGGCCGACGCTCGCATCCTATACTTCATGGAAATTCAACTCCACACACTTTGCTGAACGATGCCAGTGTGGTAATCAAGAAGTTTATGGAACGGGATAACTCCACAGTGAACTTTAGTGTCCTGGCATTGATCTCTGCCTGATATTTTGAAATTTTGTTATTTACTTTGTCGTATAATATACTCTTTCTGAACCCATCTGGGTATTGGTGGACGAACCTAGCTGACAGACCCCAAGAGAGGCAAAACCGGTCGCGTGTTGTCAGAGTTTCCAACATCGTTATCAGGATATCGTAGAGTAAAGATTCAACTGGGAGTCGGCCAAGTTTTCTGTTAACACAAGGTAAATCTGCAAATAAATGTATTTTTGGCTTTGTCTTGGTGCCTAAGTAGCTATTAGAAATCATTCCGGAAGCTTACTCGGATTAAATGAAAGAAATGTCCTGATTTTTCATGCCAGACGAACTATTTACACCCCGTTTACTCCACTTCCGAAGTCAAACACTTGTTGCCAACACAGAATTTGTCATGGTTTTGAATTAGTATGTATTTGCAGTTGTAACCCTTGGGATTCTTTTCATGGATATTTACAGTTGTAACCCTTGGGATTCTTTTCATGGTTACCGACAGATGTTCAGGGTTGGCAAGGTCTTAGTGCGTAAGGAGTTTCAAGTTTGGGTGCATCGTCACTCAACGATAAGACATTTTTGGTTGAATTCACCGCTAAAAAATCGACTCGACATTTAACTAGTAGCTGTCGGAAGCTCTGCTCCGAACTTCTTGTTTTAGGTTTGGTGTGGAAAGATATCGTTACCGACTGGTCAACTCCGTAAGATTTTAAAAAGAGTCGGCCATGATATCTGGGCTGATTCCAATCGGCAGTGAATGAAGCCAACACCCTGATAATCTACGACAACCCCTGATTTTAGTTAAGTATCAAACTACAGTGATATCTATAGAGGTTGAACCTCATCTCTTCTCACGTTGCAGGATAGAGATGAAAGAGATCTCTTAGTGCTGAACAAAGTTAAGTCAGTGTATATCCGATAGTATAGAGTGACACTAGCGAAATCAGCTCGTCAAAGGAAAAATTCTATCACAAACAGCGAGAACACCATCGCTGGTACCACGTGTGATATTTGTGATGACACTGGCTCTTTACGTAAAGGGATAAAACTACCAACTGCACCAGAGTTGTCGCATTCGCTGAGTCTCGATCTTTTCCTATTAAAGGTAATTTCGCAGTAGTAACTTGGCTTTCCGCCTTTTGAGCAGTTGATTATCAGGCAGTGACAAATCTAGTGAAAATTACATGAAAAGGTTAGTCTAAGGATTTATCGGCCAGCATATGGCAGTACGTGGGGCGAGATTGCTGAGTGCGCTGACTTACTGACCCAAACGTCCGTGGTTCGAAACCGACCTCTGCCTCTCGATTTCCCCTGTCTAGGATTGGGAGACCTGTCATTATCTCGGACCTTGTACCATCTTCCAGTGGCATAGCAGCAAGGCATTGAAAGGGTGCTTCAGCTGAACGACACGGAAGTATAACATTTAACTTATGGAATGTTTTTTTGTACGTAACAAGCACCATTTCTTTCTCCAGTGGTACATTCGGACTTTTTCTCCCACCATTTAATGTCCAAGGTGGTCTGCTGCCCGAAGTGTGCCGAACCAAGACCATCAGTAGTTTCTCGACCACCTTGTACGAAATATGTGCTAGATACATTACGCCTAATATCCCTACAGAGCTTCCAAGAAATCAGGCACGCATGCTCGTTGCAAATTCCTTCCTCTGTGCTTCTACGCTTGGATGTTTCTTTGGAGATACACAGTTTATAGCCGGTGGGATGCTGTAAGATGCCGTAAGTGGCTGCTTCGTTCCTCAGCAAGTCATATGACTGCACTAAGGTAGTAAACCTCCTAGGTACTGGTTAATCTATTCTTGCGAATGTCTTAAAGGAATTGCGGTGTCTCCTGTGTAAAAGTACGTCATGTCATGCTCATCTTTCACTTTGTTCCGAAAATGGCCACTCCAGTTGATCCAGCTTATCTTTTTTGGGTGAGTGTAACTTCGGTATCCAGAGCGCATCAGTCTCGGTTGGAAGCTATCTAACGATGCTGAACCAGCATCACTGTGAGGAAGTCACCCTCAAGTGAAATTTTATTCAGCCATACCTAGTGGGGCAGTAAACAGCTATTCGGCATGGCGTGCGATTAGGTCCGGCCCGATAATCAACCCGTTACGATTCATTACTGCACACTCAGCTGTAAGAACACATGGATCAATTTCGGTGTTTACAGACATTATGTTTGCCCTTGAAGGTTTTGAATCCATGGCAAAGGAGTTCTGTAATCTGGCAACAAACCAGGTGTCAAATACAAGGAGTGAAAGATGCTTTTGGTGGAATTTCAGTTGGCCTAATAGGCTCAGTCGATGTCAGTTAGCTGTAGTGAGGCTAAAGCACCAATCTGTGAATTTGCCGTCGAGTGAAAGTTTGTGGAAAAAGATCTTTCAATCTTAATACGGGATGTGAAGCGCCGTTACTCGCATTCTTCATTCATCCTGACAGCGATAATCGATCTAAATCAAGCCGAGTAACCGTCATTCTTCCGACTGTCCGACTTACTCCTAAACTCCCAGCCCGTGTACTTTGCATAAAGAAAGTGGTTTTTCTCCCTCAAATTTTAAAGTTGATCCGATTCTGAGATCTAATCCTCCGAGTCTATCTGATAAGAGGGGTAAAGAAAGAATACTAAGGCCTCTAATCTCTCTTTAGACAACTGTGAAATCTGCTAGTCATTAGCAAACGATAGGAGTATCCCCAACGTTCATTATAGGTACACGAAGGAATTTTAAGTTTAGGTTTTAGCAGTTTCATTCATTTAGCATTTGGCCAACGACTGATGCATTAACCTTTCTGGTTAAGGTGAGTATTGAATTGTTTTGCCACTGTTGTACCACTACTGGTCATTAACTAGAAAAAATGGTTCAAGCTTGCTATTTTGGCCTCTGACGTATTGGCCAGTCAGTTTGCTATTGAAAAAGATCAATATTATAACTTGCAGAAGTCGAACTTTATCGATCGCTCCAATCACCAGAGTGACATCCGCTCACTGAAGGAAATGGTTTCGTCCATGCGACATCCTTTTGTTTGTAAGAGTATCACTCTTTGTCACTCTGTCGTAGCTTCACATCGTGTCTTGTTGGACTGGTCAACGTCACAAAGCATGATCAATTTTTCTATCGATTTTCTGAGAGAAAAAGTTTTCTTCATAGATCGATCATGAGTAGCGGTGGGACTTGCTACTGAGTAAGACAGATGATTCTGAGTAGGTTTTTTACCCATTTGTGATGTCCTTACTTGGGAAACGTTTTGAAGTAATGACTTTAAACTTTACATCCGGACGATGAATAGTACGTTTTCGAGCAGTTAACAACACCAAGAATTAGTTAATAATAATCTAGATGTTGTGGCCACGAATGTCCTAATGGCGACTGCCGACAAAATTACCCGATCAGTTTGCTACGCTTTCACACTCGTCGGGGCTTGAATGTTCGACTTCTGTGCATGTAATCCTGGGGTGAACAAGTTAACTTCCAAGAAATTGATCTATTCGGAAATCCTTTTCGAAGAGACTGACGAAATAACCAAAACGGTTTAAACTCAAAACTCAGAGGTCAAACCTGGGAAGACTTGGCGTCCTGCATCGGACTCAGGGGACATCACTGTTTTAAACCGAAGATCCGTGTGTACCAAACGGCACCTTGTATGCACCACAGTAACCGCGGACACATGCTTCTCAGCTGCAGAATAAAGGAGCACGCTTCTCCTAGGGTACACAATGGTCTGCCACAAAACAGGAGATTAATTTGTAAACATGGGGGAATATCACCAAATGCGCGTATTATAACAAATCAGCAGGTTGGTTTTGCTGCAGCCTGCGCTGTCCTATCTTGTTACTATAGATTGCGCTTTGGATGTCGGAAGAATTTTGGCTTTGAGGATTACTTTGGAATAACTGGAACAAAATCCAGAATTCCTCACGATCTCATCTTTGAAACGCCATGCCTCGTTTTCGTTAGATCGCTTGCTGAATTCTTTGGCTGGTCATTTGAACACCTTCATTATTGTTTGAATCAGTTGAAATGAACCTACATTGACTCCACATTAAGATATTCATGTTTTTTGCGAAGCTCAGTTAACTTCACATCTATTGTAAGAAATGTGTATTATTTTTATACTGTATTACTCATAAGGTTACTGAAAACTCCTCGACAGCCCAAGACCGGTTTCGCCTGGAAACATCAAAACCGAAAGATTCAACCGGTTTCCAGGTGAGTCTCTCAAAAACCAAATTAGTTTGCAAATGAGTGTATATTCGCTGAATATGTATTAGTTTAACCAGTAGACAAAGTAGTGCATTTTGACAACTTCGATTTTTGTCCAGAAAACAGTTACCAGTTTCGAATTTCTTCACAGGTAAGGAACTGCGGGCATAAGTAGCTTTACTGCATGAGAAATTTCCAGGTCCACATTCCGCCTGGCTAATCCCATCCACACAATCATATCAGCGATTGTAGGCTCCTTGGAACGTCTCTTTGGGTTGCCTTCTCTGCTACGTACTGCAGTCTTTTCTTCGTAAAAGATGCGACCTAAACAGTGGGTAATTTCGCCTCAGCTAGTAAAAATTTCAGTCGCCAGTCGGTTCGTATGTCAAAGTATACAACTTTAGCTAAATTCAAAACTGAGTTTTCACACCATGGATTCCAGACTCTAACAGAAACATCTGATTAGCTGACAGCCTTATCCGTTCCATTGTGCTCTTTGTTGATATTTCTGGCACTGCAGTGTTACGGAATTTTACAAGAAGATGACGCTTTTCCAAGTGACTATTCACGACTGATGGTTGCACATTCACTATCGTACTAAGGCTACAGGATAACCCACACTAGGCTGAATCTATGTATTTTCAGACTCATTCAGAGGAAGATTCATGGACCGGTAAGTGCAGAACTTGAAAGAACCGCAAAACTGATAGTTCGGTTAGCTTACTAGACTCGGTTCAGATGAAGTACATTACGTCTCTACCTGATCGAAACATATTTACCAGCACTCGACATTTTCCAACGAGCGATGGAAACGGTGGCCAAATTAAGGATAACACATAGATCTCCAGTATGATCTGTGTTTACTGTAAGCAACTGGCACGACTTTATTAAATAGCCCCTGGTTCACTTGGACGGCATGATACTTACGAGCTCATGGGTTCTCGACTTGGCGGGTCTTTTGCTATCGAGGAGAAAGTTGTTCCTCAGATGGCCTCGATAGTCGTTTACTTGTTCGCTGAGCTGGGCAGTTTGATTGCGACCAAATTACCCAGCTCAGCAAATAAACCAAAGATCAGGATCTCTCGTTTATGATGTCCTCCAGCTGAATGTGCTGCACACAGGAAGCCTCATGACTCAGTTGGCACGATATTCGAGATATTGCAGTATATTTTCATAAAGGAAACTACTCACAAGATTGCTGAAAATCCGTCGACAGCCCACGACCGGTTTCGCCCTTCTTGGGGCTCACCAGGTAGGCGCAGTCCCCGAGTTTCCGTCAACCTTATGATCTACTTGAACCCAA
>NW_008751662.1:865052-948097 GCF_000715545.1 Opisthorchis viverrini
GTTCAAACGAGAGTTGTTTGACTATAAACGAAATACCTATCGCGCAAAACCCCATAGTCCTTTTTAGTCCAGAATGTGCGTATTCTCCCCGCATAACGAAATTTCATGGGTTTTTTATAAGTATGAAGAGATTTTTCACAGGTGAGTCTTATGTCTTCAGTAATCAGGCTATTTACTCAAAAAGTGATTATCTGCCCCTCTTGCCATTATACCATCAAGTCTGCTGTGATTACAATCTTCTGGTGTTTTAATGATTTATATTTTTGTTTACTGTTGACCGTTGGTCGAAAGCCCTCCAAAGAAGTGTGAAAATTGCGGAGGAGTTGATTATGTGGGGACACTAGATGTAAACCGTTAATTTTGCAAGGCAATCAAGAGATCTGTTGAGTGTCTTTTCTAGTTCAAATCACTAGCATCTTCTACATTGGATGAAATCGCTAATACATCCCGGAGTGAATTGAGATTTGCTGGTCCGCTGACACCCAACAGTCAAATTTTCGCGGGTAAGTGACGGCGAAACAACATGACGTGGCTAGGTTAAAATTAAATGCCGGAAGCATTGATCAAACGTGGTCGGTAGCAGCGGACTGGTCACATCATTTGTTTGATGAACTGCGGTGCGTTCACACTACTCTGTTCGATTCAGTAGCCAATAAAGTGCGGAGTTTGCCGTATTTCGGTTGCCACATAATCACTGACACATAGATTTCTTGACCCATGAAGAACGTTAGATTGAGCGCACATGACCTTTCAAAACATATTCCTAGCACAGATAGGGAAGATTTGGCGCTGTTTGACTTACAGCATAGTATGACCTTATATTTTTGTCACATGTAGGAAACCAAAAATCGCTAGTCCTAAGTAAAAACCTGCTTTAAAATAATGTTTTTAGAAGCTCCTCAAACGGTCTCATTTGAGATCAAAACACAATGGTTGCGCACAGTACTTTCGATAAAATCTCGCAGTTTAGGAAATTTTTTATTAGTTTTCCGGTTGGAGGGGTTCTTATTGGTCAACGCACAGACAGGCTCCAATAACGGACGGTTTAAGTTTGTCAAAAACAGAGGCTACACTATCAGTAAGTTATACGGAAGTCTCATAATGACAGCCACACAAATTTCGCGCGTATATTAACTATATAATATTGACATGGGCAATCCTGCTCATCAAGCAGGTGCATGGTGGCTTGAATCAGATAGGAAACATTTGTGCGTGCACCTCCGAGTTCGTTGAGTGCATAAACAAGCTCAAAATTGGCAGCAAACTGACTTGTTCCATCTTGACAACACCTCAACTAGATGACCAGACGGAACGCTACAGAGAGAGACATACTGTAAAGAAGCCTGTTCTAACAAGAACGTTAGCTTTCGTAGAGAGTGTCTGTACTCAAGACAAGCTTGAAGCGATACTAAGGTAATGGCGAGGGCCCTGATCAAGAAAGGATGTTACTCAGAGAGGTTCATAAATGAACACTTGGGATAGGACAGAGAATAGCAGAGAATGCGCAGTTCTGCGTTCGAACCGAAGAAACAAACAGCGAACCGCCAATTCAAACCAGTTCAAACGTTCAGCTTGACTGACCAAGTGCTTTCTAAGCATTGGATATTTTTCAGCAAAATATCATTGTTGACAGTGGGTGAAGAAACGTGAAGACGCTTTGTCTAGGCCCGCCAGTGACCGTCTCTGAGAGGGTACTCCTAGGTAAACTGAAATGACACGTGGTTCTGAATCGACCGCATCAACAGGAGTGGTTGGAAGCTCCACTCGAACAAGACTCAATTGGTTATTCCTTTTCATCAAACTGTCGTATCGCTAGACCCCCGACCTAAATCCTCTTCTATGGGTTGGAAAAGATGAAAGAAGCGAATTCGTTCTATTCCCTCTTTTACTGGACACATACTTGCATCAGGAAGTATCTCAGGAAAGTGGGTAAGTTCCTGGGGGATGAGGGTGTCAGATATGTTGAGAAGCATTTGTTCTGCTGTGGTAGTGAGCATCAGTACACCCTTTCTACTGTCTTCATTACAGAAATTCACCTGCAACAATGTAACTGATAGATGATTTGGTTTTTATAAAAGGATCAGATATACCCAAACAATAATGACTATCTGTTATCTTTCTAGTGCGTAAGCAACTGTTCAAAAACAAACTTGAAGATCTGACCATCAGCTGACTTTAGATTTACAAAAGGCGCTTAACTTTAAACAGGCTAAAGGACGCTAAAATGGAAAGTAAAATTCACTGTGTTAAGATGATCCAGAAGTAAGAAGTCACGTGCAAGTGTGACACTAAAGAACATTCTTGCCATGAGCTTTGGCGCCAACAGTTTTGCAAGAAAAACAAGTCATCAGTGGTATTTTGGAGCTATTTTGCAAAACTGATATAGATTCATAAGTCTATCGGTAACTGAGAGCTGTATGTAGACTGGGTGGGCTATGTAAACTCTTTCTGCTGTGACGTGTAAGCACGTGACCAGTGATGATCAGTGGGGAATACGCCCCTATGCGTAAGAATTCAACTCTTGTTAAACGAAAAGGCAAGTAATATGAAAAATATTGGCACATTTATGGGTGTACAAGCAGTGCTCTTCAGGATCGTTGGTTCGTGTTGGATCTCAGGGACTCACACTCTGACTGTCCTTCTAAGTTGTTTTCAGAAAGCCAGGCAAGTAACTCTAATGCGTGTTCGATAATCGTTCACAGGTGCTTATCTGTCACCATTGAGCAATATGCTCACGCCTGTACTTGGTTAACATCTCCTATTCATCTCTTCAGGGTAGTGATAGTGGACACCATAGAGGTGTTATAGAATTTAAAGACTGCTACAAGCTAGTAGTACACTGCCATTCTTTTGGATGCTTGTACTTGGTTAACATCTCCTATTCACCTCTTCAGGGTAATGATAGTGGACACCATCGAGGTGTTATAGAATTTAAAGAATGCTACAACCTAGTAGTACACTGCCATTCTTTTGGATGCACTCTGTTCAAGCGCCGGAGTAAAAATAGAGTTTCAGTTGGAGGCCACACTCGGGCAAAAGCTATCCTGAAAACAAAATTTAGCTCCAATCCTGTCGACGAATTCAAACAGCGGAACTGACCTATACATCCGCTTCCGCACCGCCCATAATTGATCACCACCGTACTGAAATATACAAGAGTAGTTGAATGCTTTTCTGCTTTTTTCTTCATGCTGTGATAACGGATCCGAAGGCGGACAACCACAAGGTCATTGTGAATTTTCTCGACCGCTTTCACCAGTATGTACGAATACGTTGATCTACCAAAGGTTCGATGGATGGTTTTAGATCGCAAGTAGTGGATGGAAAGTTGTGACTGTATTTGATGACCCTTGGAAAGATTTCGATTTCCCATCGTTTCCCGGAAGGTTTTAGTTTTTGATGAACCAATATGTGTTAGAACGTTGTTTGCCCGAAAAATTACGAAATTTCTCTACATCTTTTAAAGTACATTTGTTTGTACGCTTTCTCGTAGTTCAGTCGTCTTTGCTATTGGCTTTGAGTAGTCATCAAATTCAGTTATCTGTATATAGTTGAGTACGCAGTGACATTTGGCCACAACAATTAGAGCTGCGCCTGGGTCACAATAAGACTGACAGACGTAGAGCAAGTAAGATGACGGAGAAAAAGAACCAGAACTAGCTTCATCTGTCCCTTCCGTGTGATTGCAATAAACGGTACTGGGGCATGGGATAATTGCGATGGAGAAAATCAGTTTCCATGTACTACTTGCCAAGGCGGTGTTAGAACAAGCGAGAAAAGACTGAATGGTTGTTTATAGCTTCATTTTACCGTCCATTTTGTATGAACAAAAATACCTATCCCGTAAAACCCCGAAATTGCAACCAAAAAGTCTGTCCAGTGGGTTTAAAGCGTGTAGCACGCTACCTGACTGGCAGGTAAGTCGATCGTCACAAACAGGACAGTTAATGCGTCGTCGTTCGATGAGTCGGGTACACCAATCACATCGCTAAAGTGTGAACACGTCCGCCTGTTCAGACGTGATAATTCAGATGCGTCCAACGTGCGCTGGTGGAGTAGTAGTGGTTACACGCTCGCCTCACATGTCAGATGTCCGGGGTTCAAGTCCCCCGGAACGGCCATTGGATATGCACTGCTGATGAGCTCTAATAAGAGCGAAACTCGAGTCCAGTGCATCTCTCTGGTGTGGGCTCACCGGGATGATTACGCCAGAACAGGAACACGGCCGTTCAAACGAGAGTGGTGTGGCTATGAACATGGTATTGCGTTTTTAAGGAATTCTGTGACCTTGAATTAAGGGGCCTGATCACTCGTGAGGATTGAAGGCAATGACGCAAGACCACCAACACGGATAGAGAAGAACTAAATCTGTTGGTTCAATCCTGACCATACACATATTGCTTACTGTTATGCATCTTCACTTGTGAAACATTTCGCCCGTCTGACCTGTGAAAGTGTGAAACAACATTTGAAAGAGAGGTCGTCCAATATGCCTTACTGGATGTGAGTGATGTAACAAAGCTCGTGTGGTAACACTTGTCTTCTTTCGGTGGCATAACATCTGTGCGAACGATTTCGGTCGTCCACTGCGCACAGATTGTTATAGCACAGTGGAAAAAAATACGCTGCCTCTATTTCCCCAGCAATCATGTTTGTTCTTGCACACAATTTGTGAAGCACTGTTGCTTGAAGCCCAAGAGGTGAATGAGCTAAATGGATTCGGAAATTTCGGACTACGCAATTGTACATTATCCACTTAACTTGCGCTGGAATAGACCACTTAGAGTTGGAAGGCTTGTTAACATGGCTGGTGGTGTGAACTGGTCAAAAGCTACACCCTAAGCAAATCAGCAAGCTTGATTTGTGGCACTTTTTGAACAATTCCATTTGTTTTTCAGCCAGCTATGGTGTAAGCTACCTATTGTGTCATTCCTACGACGGACTATTTCTCTCTCTCGCTTTTATGAACAGTTCAAAAACAGTGTTACCCTTCGTTCTGATCGGTTGGAAGAAGAATTCTCAAACAGGATGCTACCGCCAAGGCAAATCGCCCATTTTCTGGCGCAGGTTACTACTTTTTTGGCGAGCAGAGTGCTCAGCTTCATAATAATTATTATTCTGTCAGTGAGGTTTTCCCATCTTTCTATCTGACTACCAATGACTTTCATGATTGGATTATACTTCTCCTAAGATCCAAATGAGAACGGAGACAGAATTTCGCGAATGTACACTCATTTGCAAACCAATTTGGTTTATTCAAGAGACTCATCTGGAACCCAGCTAAGTCTCTCGCTTGTGATGTTCTCAGGCAAGTAGAACATAAGGTTGACGGAAACTCGGGGACTGCGCCTACCTGATGAGCCCCAAGAAGGGCGAAACCGGTCGTGGGCTGTCGACGGATTTTCAGCAACCTTATGAGTAGTACATTACAGAGACAGAATTTCCTTATCGCATATCTATGTAACAGTCGCATTCTTTTGCAGGCGGCTTTCCCATTTCAGATCACGTCTACAGAGTTCTTCCTAGCACAGTACATGATTTTTTGCAAAGTTGCTGGAAGATGGACTCTTAGTTTCCCATCTAGTTCCGGCTATTAGTAAATGTCAATCACCCCTCACTACATTCATTACCACAGGCTAATGGTTTTTTTTGTTCAGCATACACAACACCAAGACCTGAGATATAATTTTGTAATAACTCGCTTGAAGTCAGCAAATAGGTTTCATTTAAAAGACGAAGAAATAAAGAAGTACTGCTCATCCAGGTGTTTAGATCTCTACCTAACACCCCCCCTTCCAGGTTTCCATCCAACCTCGTATGCTGACAGAACAGTGCTCCAAGGAAGTTCATTAAGGCTTCTTGTCGACAATAGTTGCTTCCGGTGTTATATTCTTCTTCGTGCGTAATCTACCCGAGATCACAGGTTAGTTTACCTCACAGGTTCGAGGGAAAAGCCAACTCTCTCTCACGCAACGAACGGAGTGATGCACCAACATATCATCGAGGAAGAGTTCCATGAAGGAGTCTACTCATACGGTAACTCAAGACCGGTTCCACCATTTTGGGGGCCTCTCGGGTATATCGACTGGGATACTTCGGTGTCTTTGTGCAATACATTCGGTTGAAAAATGTCACAAGAGATTCAACTAGGACTCAGGTGAGTCTCCCATCAAAATCTAGTTGGCATGCAAATCAGTGCATTAGTTGAACTTACTCTAGTCGTATTTTGTGGCCCAAATAAACCATGAGCACGAGCTACTCCTTCGGGACCCACACAACCTTGCGCAAATCAGAACAAAGCTTCGCGTGAATGAGAACAAATTCGATGTCTGGAGTTCTTCAGCTTTGTTTCAGCGGCGTGCAGAGGAACGTGAGCCAGTACACTAGAGACTGACTCCATTAGATGAATGATAACCGAATTTACACACTCATTCGTGTCTAACGGCTTCTCTGGTGGCAATCAAAAGTCCAAATCATGGCAACCACGAATTCGGTTGATTAATATCACATTAGTAAAATCGTCTAATCATGTGGTTCTGGCATTTTCTATCGTGCAGCGAAAACTATTTACGGAACTGGACCTAAACTTTGGCAGCACGATTGTTACAAATGACGGCAAAGCAAGTGAATTTTTCTTGCAAAGCCGGCCGGTAACAGATGTGTATCCATGTTGTTTTCTATTATGATAAACAAAATGGTGCATCGGACGGCGGTGATATTTATCCGATAAAGGTGTTTTTCCATACAAGGGCATACAAAATACCAATTTGTGTTGCTAATCAAATGGTGAAAAAATTCGTACGCAACCAAACCCTACTGAATCAGAGAAAGCCACATTCTGCGCTTAACATTCTTTAATGTTGTTATGCGCTAGAGTGAGTAGGTTTCTTCGGGAATCGGTTCATTTTTTAATAGAAGAACTATCAATGAACTATTACTAATAAGTAGTTTTTGTAGGTTTGAGTTTACTTTCAGTTCGCCTTCATTAGGCAAACCTGGCTCCACACATTTCTGATTGATTGCAGCTGCATCAACTTTGATTCGAGTTTACATATGTGGTGCACTATTTCCCATTTAGGATTGAGAGCATGCGTTTTATTGAGGGTAAAAATGAGAGGAAGGAAGGAGTGAGCAAGAAAATAGCATGGGATAGGATTCTTTCGAACGCTCTCACCTGCCGTGATGTGCGTCATCTAATTAACAAATGGAAGAATGTAGAAGCCAATAAATGATATTCAAATTATAACGGAAAATGGCAGAGTGCAAAATTTGTGCACGTGTACCAGCGCAGACTTTCCTTCTGCCTCTTGTCGTCAAGAGAAGGGGAATTTCAGGTATTGTGATGACTTTGTAGGTTGAGGAAGTTTCACACTTGCTCTCCGCTAATCAGATATTTTGATTTTATCGGATTTATTCAGTATGTCCAAAATGGCCCTGGGAAAAGAACGGTAGGTCAGTACTTTAGTTCTACTCATGTTCTACTCATGTTACTCAGGTTGAAGAGTTTGTTTCAAAATATATTAGTCCAAACAGAAATAAATGGCTTTGAATGACACACGCAGGTATACAAATTCATATGTTGTAAATTCGTTGAAATGTCGGTGCTTCAGGTGCTTTTATTATTTGTTGATCAGCTGGCTGTTGATCTGTTCGTCGGGGTTGGCAACAAGTTCGCAAAGGTTTTATCTTCAAACGTTTAAACGTCACCACCCATCCAACTGCACACTTACATTGACTCTTTTCTTGACGACAAAACATTCTCAAGTTAATCACCAAGCTCGGTGATCAGATCAACAGGCCTCTGATCTACACTCGACTTTGAAGGTGATGTTGGGTATTGAGTCCATAGGTTTTATGTTTGACTGAGTCAGAAACCTGTTACATCTGACTGCTGTTCCCCGCTCCAGTTCCTGGTGCCGGAAAGACACACCAATAAAGAAAAACAACAGCTTTATTGTGAACAAGTGAGTGCGAGTGCGTGAGTGCGATATACAACGGCCTCAAGCTATTTTATTGGAGGGAAACTGTCTGATCTTCGTTCATCGTCATCATCATCATTGTCAGCTGTAATAACCGCGTACTTGTCTTACAGTGGTTGTAGCTGCCGCAGTTTCGTTCACCGATGATTCGGAGGGAGGAGGTTGGTAGCTAGGCATTGCAGGCGGGAGATGATAAATTGGTGCATAAATCCAGCACTGTCGGTGGGCTGTCAAGTGGGGGAGGGGCAGTTGGAAAAGGAGCTATGCATTGAAGGCAATAGCTTGGACGTACGAGCGCCATTGAGGGCGCAAGATCTTCGTTCAACGCTGTCCGGCGCTGTATGGCTTTGATGCAAGGCTGTCACACGCTGCATATTGAGGGGAAGTTGTGTGTCTGGTCAGTATCTAGTGGAGTTGAGAAACCCAGTAGCATTCGGGCATTCAGTGGTTTTAGGTTTCACTTTGAACCTAGGTGATTGATGCAAGATATGAGGCTGAGATACTATCTGAGTATACGCACCCGAAGTCTTTTGTTAAGTCGAGAAGACTGTCGTTGTATTCGGTATGGTTCTGTAATAACAACAAATAAACAACGGTTATTGATTGAATAGAAGTGTCAATGGCTAATACACAGCAATGATTCAATAGGAATGTACATTCAAGATTGTACCACAGGTCTTTGAGCAGATCCGACGCAAATATCAAAGAAAATACAGGTGAAGTTTATACTCAAAGTAGTGTCTGAAATGTGGAATGAGAGTCATGAAGTGTCGGTAGGTGTGAAGGAATCAACAACCGTTCACCGAACGTTACAGTGGTTACTCTCAGGAATCTGGCCTTCCCGCTTATAGATTTTATCAAGCCCCCTTGTTTGTCGGATAGAGTGAGAGAGGAGTTTTCTTGGCCACACTACTCAAGAGGTTGCTGGAGACTTTTGGATAGCCTACGACCCATTTCGTGCGTCTTCGGGCTATACGGATAACTGTAGTCCCTATTTAGTTTCTTGGTTACCGATCTGACCAGTTTGATTGCAAAAATCTAGGTTATTCAACCAGCCAATCAAGTGAAAGTAAATTGGGCCACAATACAAGAAGGAAATGGTCCATTCGAAGCGTAGGGACAGAGCTGTCGAATTGAAGGCGCCCACAGAACCAACCAGATACGAAGGAACCAGGTCACAACACAACCTAGAATCCAGGCTGACCAATTCCGGCGAACAGAAGAACAAGAAGAACAAGATGAAGAACAAGGGACAATTGGATTTCAGCGGAATCTCTCACCTGTGACAATTTTTCTTCATACTCAACTTTATCCTGGCAACTCATACTCAACTTTTCTGCTGGCATACAGAAAATTTGAAGTTGCCTCGCCTTATCATGCCAGCAATACGGCATTTACAGGTTACGAAGACAATATCTGTTAGCCATTTTCAAGACGTCCATGCGGTTTTCGAACCCGGATAAGAGAAGCGTTGAGCCACCATCTTACGAACTTGGCCAGATGACAATACTAGCATTTGTGAATGGTTGTTTTTCTTCATGTGATCCATAACACTGGTTGGTTTGCAGTCAGACATGATGGGTGGACAGATTTATTTGACCTTATCGGGTGGCCCGCGGATTGGTGGGCCAAATGATCGAAGTCGATAGCAGTTGAGAACGGCTGGTAACTTAAGACCAGGTGGGTTTAGGATAAAAAGAACAGGTCACAGTCGACTGGATAGCAAGGGAGAAGAAGAGAAGGGGGAAAAGTTCATGAGTAGATTTGAGTTTTCGATAAACTCACCCTAGGATGTAGCTAGAGCTCATCGGTAGTGCAAATTCCTGGTTGTCTTGGGGTTTAAACTCCGGACGTCTGACATTCAAAGCGACCTTGGCGTCACTACTCCCGCCTCCCTGGACCCTGGGACTCACCTCACCAGTGATTAGTGACAATAGCAAGCACGTCTCAATCACTGCGTCAGTGGCATGCATCAGGGCTGTTGCCTTCAGTTCGTAGTCTCCCAGTTTCCAGATTATGCCTTTATCTCCAAAGTTTGACTATAACTCCCCCTCGTCTCACTTATTGTGACCGAAATTGTGGCAGCTGGAATCAATATACACTTGCTACATGGTTTACAACAGATAAACTGATCTGAAATGAACTCCATCAGTGCACGCTGGACTCACCTGAATCGTTACGTCTGAACAGGCGATAGTTTTCAAGCTTGAACAGCCAAGGTTATAGCTGGTATAGTTTCATAAGTTGTGTATCTTCCGACTTCAGTATCATTCAGAAAATATCTCTGGGATCTGGACAAGAAGAACAGCTCAGTGCTGAGCCACCGGTTTGTTGGTAGTCAAAGGGTTGAAATGTTTCATCAAAAGAAGGCTTTTGGTAATTTGCCCCCGAATTCTCGTACCAAGAGGGTAGGCCGTGCTATGTTTCCAAAAATGCACTGACTACTTCTTTTAGCCAAAAGAAAGATCATACGCTTACATGAAAGGTGCGAGTTTTGTTCAGCATGCAGCAGTATGCAAATTCAAGCGTATATTTAAAACTTTGGTTGATCAGGTGTGTTCATAGGTCTGGATATCTCTGTCAACCATAGGGTTACTCCGGAATGTTGTGACATCCGTGGCTAAGCTGGGCTCAAGGGCTACTGAGAATTCGCGGGTGTTTGGGAATTCGTAAGCTTTAGACGTCTGTTAGTCCATTAGCTTAGGACACGGATACCATAAAGTCTTAGATTCCCACAATACATTGCTATATTTAAACTGAGACACCCCAATACGCCCACAGTACCAGCAGTCAATCGAAAAATTGATTCATAGACCGTTTTTCCAGAACCGGTTGCATGTCAAAAAATAGGTTCTGGTACGCTTCGGTCGCACCGCTCCATTATGTTCCTCTTACTCAATTCTTTTTACTGCCTCTCGCGGTTTGCGACAGTCCACAAACGGCTATCATAGGTGAGAGGTTTCAACAAATTTCATCATCATATATGAACCCTAGAGTTGTACGCATCTGTGAATGGCATTGATACAGTTCTTTTAACAGACCACCGTCTGATATAGAAAAACATAATGGGGTGCTCGCTAGTGTTTTTGGCGTCTTCACATTGAATACGAAAGGTTTTTGATAAAATTCCCGCAGCTTATTCTATCTTGTCATTTTTGGTTTGAGCACACGCAAGAATGCATCCGTACACCATCACTCATACGTTTACGGTACGGACAATGTCAAACAGTTAAGTAGGCAACATGGAATTGCGCACAAATTCCTAGAGGAAGAAAAGGTTCCACAACATGTGTGATAGTTTGAATTTCGAAACGAAAATGAGTGGATACAAACCTAAAATCTCGTGAGGAAACAGGTTCCCAGGTCTGAGTAGTCAAGCAGCAGTTAATCAAAAAGAGATGAAGGGCAAAATTTGTAGATGAGAAGTAACGAATCTATTAAGAGTCCACACGAAACCAAAGAGTCACAATATTCAGCGGACAAATATGCTGATGTGTCGTGCCGCAACCACACACGAATCATCAGGGTCCAGCCGTTGACGACCGTCAAAGAATAGTTGATGGTTACGACACGAGCAAAAACAGAAGAATTTAGACAGAAACTAGAAGTAACAAAGCCAGCGTCTCTGCAGTAAACGGCAAAAATCAATGAAAAATGAAATGACACTCACAGAATACTGCTCAAGCTCTGATCAGGTCACCCAAAAGTAATCGTACTGAAGAATTTTCAAGTTCGATTTGATTCTCTTTCATTTACAAACACATTTTCATTGCGAGTTCACTGCATATGACTCGGTTGCTATTGGTAAATGGTAGTCTTGCCTGCATTTGAGCGAAGACAAAGTCAGCAGCAATCTTGACCAGCAATCTCGGTGTATATGAACTACACGCCTTTCTTTCTATACCTGCTATTTGGGGAGTTCAGTGTAGATATACCGCGACTTTGTTACACTTCGCTTTTTCTCGGCATACCGCACGAATTATGATGTCGCTGAGAATTCTTCAACAGGTCACAACCAACTTTGTCCCACATGAGTCATCAGGAAGTCACAGTCCTTAAGTATCCGTGGTTCTTGGGTTTTTATATGGACATTGAATTGTACACAGTTGCCGAACTGGTCACATTTTCTTATCACAATGGGGTCAACGAGTGACCCAAAATGAATCCTATCATAGGATCTCTAGTTCAATATATTCTTCAACTGAATGTGCTGCAGAGTAGATAGACACGTTCCGGCTGAAATGACATTCGGGCTATTGAATTATCATTTCTTCAACGGGAGGAGCAAAATCGGTATTGGATTGTCGAATAATTTTTGGCAGGCTTGTTAGTAGTATGGTCTGCCAAAAATAAAATTTGATATCCAGAACATCATGAGCTTGGCTTTGTGCATCACATTCAGTTGAACAAAAAGAGTTTCAACCGAGATTTATCTGAGTAGTCACCGCTAACATGTGAATGTGGTTTGTTCGTCTAAATACATTTTTCGTCGTTAATGATCGATTAGTTGCACGTTTTCCCGCGAGTGCGCAGGTGTTCAACATTTCGTATAGACTTGATGGGAGTCGACTGATCACTCGGGTTTTTGCAAATATGCTAATGAGCATTATCACCGCTGCTACACGTTTCTTTGGAACAGTAATACCGGTGTCCAAAATGTGTGCTTTATTGGAATAATCTGAAAGTAATTTATCCAACAGGTACCTTGTTGTGCAGGGAACGAAAGATGAAGGACACCTAGTTTTAGGACATCTCTACCGTCCTTGAAAATGCTGACACATGGTGGAGATAATCGGCGAATGTAAGATTCCGCTGAAGCTGACTTCTCTACAGCTCTTGAGTCTAAAAAACACAGATTTTCTGGTATGGTTTGTCCCGATAATATGCTCGTTCCTACAAGCTAGCATGCTACATTCCGTATTGTCCATGGTATCACTATAATGAAAGCCCATGAGCCGTTAGTGCAAAGGTCAAACTATGATTTCCTGAGATCCTGCTCATGACACATCTGATTGGACAGCGAGGGAAATAAATATCACATGATTTGCCCTTAGAGTGCTCAATTTATCGGATGTATTTCTCCTAACCATCAGAAAACACCGTCTCCTGAGGGGTTATGCGGAGGTGAAAGTTAAAAGGCTGTGCTAATAAACAATTCTGAAGCTTAATTTAACAATTTGTCTGTGTCACCTCACACCCAAACGCATATCTAGCCAAACGTCCAAAATTCAGTTTGATTTTACTGTCACCAAAGGAAAACACTACTCATAAGTTTGCTAAAAACCCTCTAACATCCCACGATCGGTTTCGGCATTATTGGAGCTCATCAGGTCTCCAAGTTTCGGTTAGCCTCATGTTCTACTTGAACTAAAATCGGACGAATTCGCGACCTACACCCATTCGCGATCTACACTCATTCGCATACCAATCTGGTCTTAACTACAGATTCGGCCGAACCCCATCTGAACTTCCGATTTTAGGACATTTCCCACTTGCGAGAATTCCGCGATTCAGTTCGGTTTCTACTACTGCCGAAGTCAATCCTTCCTTCCTTTTACAGTGCACATTACGCGGAGTACAAAGGTCAACGATGAGGTTGTGACTTGAAAATACATTGGTATTATCGCGGATTGCACTCTGTCTGCATATTCGCCATAGTAGGTACAACTGTATCGCGTCGGAGGATACCTCATGAGGTGTAAGTCGACGCACAAAAATACCGCGGGCCGTAAGTATGGGCTACTATAGCCGAACTGGAACATCGCTTACGTCAAAACAATGACGAGAAGAGTGCCGAAATGGTATTCATTATATCGTGTTGACGTCAGACAGCAAATTCACAGGCAATCCCAACTGCCGTCTTCAGAACAACTGGACGCCGCACGTGACACGTGACGTTGCTAGTCCAATAAGTTGCGAAAACAGGAAGCACATGGCGCGTGTGCAGATGGGTACTTATTTGCGAAGTTAGATAGACGTTGATAAAGAGAGACTCAAGTGAATCTCAGTAATACTTTTTTTCAATTTGCGCGTGCGGTTGTCTGAGCATACGCCTAGTTTGTCATGCAAAGTTGAGATAAGTTTGCTGGGGCTTGGTTGTACGTCACCAACGGGACAAAGTCTGTCTTGGATTTTTTTTATCAAAATAAGAAGTTTTGTGCACCAACGGGAAAAGTCTGTCTTTGATTTTTTTTTATCAAAATAAGAAGTTTTGTGCATTAGGAACAGAGAATGGTTTTTGTACATAACCTGTGGTGATGATAGTTCAACATTTTGCACTATGAATCAAGTTGTGATGGGTTTATCGGTTCCACAGACAGAGAACGACCTATGGATCTTCACTATATGCTGTCCTCGATCAAGACCAGAGTAAGGTTTGATCGGTTTGCTAAAAAACTCCAACTATTGATAAAATGCAATTTGAATTTTTCATGAAGATCCTAACAAATTTAGAGTAGAGTTGAGCGCATTGGGAAAAGCTTATTGGGAAGCACTCTTTCAACGATAATTATGTGCAAGCTTTCCTATACATGTTAAAATCCAGGTAACAGTAATGAACCTTTTTGCCCATGTTTATTCTTACGATACTTCTCCAGTTCCGTTTTCATAATCAAATGCTAAAAAACACTTCGGAAGATACATTTTTGAGGGCGCAATTTACACAAAGACCGAAGAGCAGTTTCGGCTGCTTTATTGCAGAATTCCAGCTCGGTCGATGGATATCAGGAGAGAAGAAATCGGGCAGTTTCTTGCCTCTAGTACAATTCGATTGATACTTAAAAAGTTTTGAAAATAAACGCCTGGTCTTCCAACCCGCTTGAATCTTCTCGTGTTTGTCCGCCTATACGTACCCATCGGTGACTGATTTTCACTATACCGTTTTATCCAATCGTCTCACAGGATTGGCGTCCTAGTATGATCGTCATCTTGAGCGCTTTTGCCGAAACGAGCATAATAGTTTCGTACTCCAGTTGGTAACTTAGAAAGAGGACTCAACAGACCTGAAAATCATATGGTTTCACACTGGCCTAGTAATCTATCAGTGGGTTTAGTGCGGAGCGGAATTCCGCGTTGGACACAAAGGCATCATCACGTCAAATGGGTGGGTCCCAAGTGCACCGGTCTTTGAGGTATATGAATAACAAATCGATAACGGCTTACATACACATAACCGACTCAATCCTTGTTGAATGCTAGTCAGAACATCACAAACGAGAGATTCAGCTGGGTTATGGGCGGCGTGGGCAGTGATACCTCAGAGACTAAAACACGGGGCTACTTCCTAGGGGAGGTCCGCAGTTTGAATGTAGGGCTGACTGTGCCTATTTAGGCTTGAGCACCCTAGCACCATCGTGTTTGCTTCGGGATGCATAGCAGCAATGCCGCAATGCAACCTTATGAGTAGTACACTGGTCAGAAGTTGTTTGTTGATTAGTGTGGATGGTAAGCTCTGAAGACAGACGATTTGGGGAAGTGATCAACGAGGACTTGCTCTCTCGGCTTAGGAGATAACATGAGTCTCACTACTTTAATTGTTAAGGTCCAGGGCACTTCTCTCGGTTCAGCTGGAGTATTCTTCTCAGGAATCAAGTCATTTCGTAAAGAACGTTCATCTTATAGCTATCATAACGTATGTCTCTTCTTCATTCCCATTCTCGCTTGCGAATTTCGAATCGCTAAACACCAAAGTGAGGGAAGTAAGATGGGCTCAAGTTCAAAAGTGCAAAAGTGACAAATGAGCCAGTTCGAGAAACTGCTTTCAAAGACTCTGTGTTATAATAGGCCTACTGAGAAGGGTAAACCATCTTGTACTAGTTATTACAACCTCGTCAATTATTCAGATCGACCCGCTAACGCGAAAGAGGGTTTTCTTTCAGAGACAAGATTGAATTACACAATATCACAAAGCGACTATTTTCCAGTGTTGCGTCCGTGTTCCAATGGAGGTGGTGAAACCGTGAGGTCAGTTGTTCACAATCCTAAAACTCGCAACATATATTACCCCAGTGGATTGAAGAGCCTCAGAAACATTAAGGAAATGTTGTATTCACAAAGGCAGATAAGGGTGAAGAATAGCACTAACTATTTGCGAAAGTTTAAACAGAATGTATCTGAAGAACCTTAGCTACAAATTAGCAGCAAGACAGCTACATCAATAGTGACTAATAGAATGGTCGAAGTTCGGGCAAGGCAAGTGGTATAGGCTGTATCCCAAAAGTGCAACGACAATAGCAGTACAAACGGAGTTATAAAAAAACAAGAAAGTGCAGTAAAGCGAGAACCAAGTGGGTTTAATTAGGCGGCGACCCGGAAATCACTGAGATGAAAGAACGGCTATCTCATAGAAAACAAAGACGTTTAAAGTCATTAAGAGAGTGTTAAACACAGGCAACCTTGGAGCTCAGTATAGGTGCATTTGAATGACCGCCTCTTGGTTTTTAGGGCTGGGGGTTGTGGATACAAAATAAAATTTAACAGCACGAAGGTTTAAATAGTTCAAACAGCCAGGAAGTTGCCCACCGGACTCAGTAAACAAAACCGGTGCATAAACGGACCACCATAAAACACAGGTGAACAGTAGGCGATTTTAAAGGACCGAGGCGTTTCAGGACAAGGAGTAACCATCAAACTTGGAGAAGATTTGGAAAACATGGAAGTCTTCAGGACTGAGGTTCACACCACAGCGACTGTTGTCCGAGCCGGTAGAAATTGTCAGTATCCCAGAATACATAGAATAGAGGGTGCAGAATCGGCTAGCGTGTGAAGGACAGTTTTAGATAAACCGATTCGTCGCACACTAACCTGCGGTTTTCAGTGAAGCGGTCTGGATCTAAAGTACAAAATCCAAGCGGAGTGAGACCTACTCAGTCACCAACCCAATCCACCTGTCCCCTAAAACACAAATCAAAGAGGTCTGTGAAACCTATCCGAGAGTACTATCCCATTAGGGCACCTTTAACCGGATGGGAGAGGCCTTGGAATGCTGACTCAGCTTAGTGAATTCTCCCTAAACCGGCTGTCGTGAGTGTTAGCCAGCGTTGCGTCGACTAGCAGTAAGAAGTCAGGTCAATTTGTTCTCCGCCTGCCTCAAAATCTGGTCAGCTTGGTAAATCATCCACTTGTCCCGGTGTGGCTTTCGTGTCTAAAGCGGAATTTCGCCCAGCAGTAAATTCACTGATTGCCTACCAAACCCCTGAAATGGAGACTAACTGCATTCAAAAGCTGACGTCGATGCTCGCTTGAGTTCAAGTGCTTAGTTGCTTTGGATGAAGATGGCTCATGGCCAGCACCATTCCAACATTCAAGTCCAGCACAAGGATTCACGACGAATCTCACCTCTGTGGAAGCAAACACTATTACATGGAACGTCTTTGTAATTTTTTCTAATTAGTCCTTGTCTGAAGGATTAGTAGCTCAGACATAAGATGAGGGGCAAATTGTACTAGGTCCACGAACATATTCCTTCGCACATCAGTGTAATTGAAGAATGAAGATGTTTTAAGTGAGACAACAGGTTGCAGACGGACAGACCCAACAGAAGTACAGTGGTTTTCCACGGGGGCATATCACTCAGAAGCTATTATGTTCAAACAGTGTGCTTACTACGGAAGCCTTCTGGGTGCCCCGCGGCAGCTAGCGCCCATTTGGACCAAACGGTTAGGGACTAGGCGGTCGTCCACCAGCTTCCTAAAGAGGATGCTGACGTCGTTGACATTACTGTGAAATGATGGCGCTTGCACGAATGAATCTGAAAACTAACACCTGGGCTATATATCAGTCTGAACAGGCTTTGAGCAGTTAATAAAACGACGGAATTAGTTATGGAATACTTTTCTTGGGATACAAACTGTCAGACACGATTTCTATCAGCATTGCTCAAGTAGCTTCTTTTTCACAATTTTGACTTTTTGAACAATCCTCCTTTTGCTCTGTTAATTCATCCCACCTTAACGAACTTTCAGGTTGGAAAAGGAAAGTTTTAATTTAATATTTTTTCAATGGCCTGGAAATATCTTTGTTTTCGGCGGCAACCAGAAGATCAACGAGTGAAACTCCTACTTTGAAACGCGTAACACTATTTTTCCATTAAAATGGATAAATCTAGGGTTACACCTTTTAAATATTCCGCGTTTTTTTCGGTTAATTCCAGCCTGATTTTGGATACCTGGTTAATATGATATCCGCTCAAAAATTTGGACTATTGGAGTTTCCGGATGCCGAAAAATCATCATTCACTATGGACAGAATCAAATGATCACTCATTCAGTGCAGTAGACAGTATAAAGTACTCCTGGCGAG
Source organism: Opisthorchis viverrini (assembly GCF_000715545.1). Lineage (NCBI taxonomy): Eukaryota > Metazoa > Platyhelminthes > Trematoda > Opisthorchiida > Opisthorchiidae > Opisthorchis > Opisthorchis viverrini. The sequence continues at coordinate 883,331 of NW_008751662.1, forward strand.
GGAGATCCGTTCCATTTGAATAGAATAAGAGATTGGAAAGCTAGAAATCTGGAAGCCTTGCAAAACGGAGGCCGGAAAACACTATCCTTGGCTCTGAACAAAGCATTTACTATCGAGAAGAGATTGTAAATATGACCGAAAGGTTTTCACCAAAAATTCTGAAGATTAGTGAGGTTACTTCGTTTGTGATGCCAGTGATAGCCTTAATTGATCCATCGCCATTGCACGTTTTGGCACTCTTTCTAAAACCTTCCACCAATTCGACGATCTGGTTGACTTCATATTCACACCTATACTGCGGGCTACTCTGTATAATGCGGCAGAAACTGACTACAGAATCGATCTCCATCTCTTCGAATAACCCTCACTTGTCCTTGTTTTGAGAAGGCTAGCCGTTGTTACTCGCAACTCCCAATGATGCTTACTATGTTCCAACTCGAGTGGTCGTAATGATAACGATAAGTCGGATGTAGGCTGTGTATCGCGGTACAATTCAGAAGTTACTACGATGGGAAATTCCGTCCCCATACAAGGGGGGAAGGGTTGAGTTGTTTGTACACATTGCGTCAGAAGGGCGGCATAATGAATTATTCACTTCAGAATGGTAGTAAAACTGCCGAATTCGACGCCGGTTAGTATGATTAATTGCCATCACGGTGATACCGATGGATGAGATGACAGTCAGTGGACGGTTAACACGTTCCCGGCGGTGGCTCTGGCAAAATCAAGATAAATATGTGCAGCTGTTCGGCGTATTCATTTGCAGACATGGCAACCGGCTTCATCCCAAGTGCTCGAACTATTTTTTCGAAAAAGAATTCTTGTGTTATCAAAGTATTTTGAGGGATTTTAATGCTTTTTAACAGAACGCTACCCAAAGAACAATGAAGGCTGGAAACAAATCAATAGTTTTGGCTCCTGTCTTTAAAAACAGTTCAGTGTTTATCCCACACTGGGTCATTCTGCCAAAAGTGTGTTTGAAATAACAAAATGGAAAATGCTGCCATGTAATAAGTAAAGTTATCAGAATGTCCCATTTGGATTCAGACATCAGGAGCTTATGATTAGAATCAACCTAACTATGAACTTGAACTAAAGAGAGTACGTGCATGTTAACTTATCTGCCGAGCTCTCTGGGAAACACGCTTTACGCGTTATACGTGGTCCATACGACTTCCACCATTGGGAGCATACTCAACTCCAAAATGAAACTAACTTGTGGTCACTTGACGGATCACATTGAAAAATCATGAAAAATCCACAACTGAGGTGAGTAAATGGCTTTGGTATTTTTTTCTCAGTTTCTCTGCAGGTTAGTTTAAGAAATGGGGGGAAGTTACATAAATCGGTGGGGGCCACTAATGAATTGAAAGTCGGGACCGAATTCCGCTGAAGGCCATCATCATTCTCATCAGTAATGAGGTCGGCATACCAGTGTAACGCTGATACTACTGATGGGGAGGCATGCGAGTAGTATGTTTTCTTCCCCTAAATTCGCTTTGCGTCTCTTGAAAATGGAGATCTGTTGCAGAATTTGTGGAGTCGCTTTGTAGCATTCGCTTGGATTTGAACGATGAATGATTGGAGTCAATTAATATCCAAGAAAGTTCAGGAAGACGCGTTCAGGCAAGATGGATGTCCAGTTTTTTTTAAAAATAAGATGGAAATGGAAGACGCGTTCAGACAAGATGGATATCCAGTTTTTTTTTAAATAAGATGTAAATGAGAGTTTTGCTTCCCTGTCCAGCAGTCTGTAACTGGTCAGTTGGCATTTTCTGGTAAGCCGCTCCGCAGCGGGGGTCTTTCCTTTCACCAGTAATGTATGCTGACGCTCATCTGCAATAACGGTAAACCGTAACAAGCTGTGGTTTAGAGGTGCTTTTAGAACACGGATAATGACTTAGTAGTCTAGTGTACGGTTTTCACCGATTGAAAATATCCCACTGTATAATTGTTTGACAACTTTTCAACAGACCACCAAGTTATGCACTGCCTGAAATTTTTGCTTGCCTAACTTTTGGTCCAAACTACTAAATTGTTAGCATCAATCCTTGAGTTTCGCTGTAAAGGATGAGCGTAGTCGCGTGCATCTGAGAGTTTTCCAATGTTACTCGCTAACTGGAAGTGCTCTGGAGATGAATAAACCTTCCTTCCGAGAAGCTGTTACTCGAGGAACTAGTAAATATACGACAGTGTGCTGTAGTTTCTGTGACTGAGGGATGGGTGGCACTATATCCGGTCTGCACAGTGCTGTTTGGCTCTTCAGCACAGATTGACTTCAGTGAAGTCTCAACTGAAAATATTCTGTTTATGTTGACCTCCTCGGCAGTGGAATTTAGCCACAGTATATTCGACTCATAGAGCCACTTTGAAGGAATATATCTAAACTATCTAGTCACAATGCGAAATTGGATAACATTAATTCACGATAAACTGTCTGTGAATGAATGCGTTCGATATGGGCACACGATTCGAAATAGCTCAGCCACACAAAAAAAAGCGTTTTCGCACCTTTTCGCTCTCAGTTTACATCTGCATGGTAATTCCCCCGGGTTTCTACATGCACGAATTAGCCACCCAGTTGACGGAACTGAACTGAGGTAGTTTCAGGTATATTCAATTAGGGCTAGCGAAATACCAATGGTGACAACCGAATTGTTTTGTTTTAGCAAAACTTGAGAGGACTGACTGGTCTTTCTGCCCGCTGGTGTAAAATAATTTATGCGAATTTGTGTCAGACACCCTGCCTATCAGTAGAGCTAACATGCTGATTGAGAAATCTCTGAATATCGACTTCACAGTGCGTCCACTCAACCGTTGACGTCATTTGCTCTCAGAATGAAGTCAAGCGATTATTTCTCACAACTGGGTTTCAGCAACCGCTCAGATAATCAATATAGTGGCTAGATTCGCTGATGTCCTTAATGTCATTGCGCAAAATGTCATCTCTTCAGTCACATGACCTATTGGAAGACAAACAAAAGCTTCAGTAATAGTTATCCCGTTATTTTAGGATCCTTCAGAATCTCTTCAGGTTGTTCACCGTGGAAACAGGCTTATAGACTAAACTAGTCGGTTGTTAATAACGCCACTTTTGTAACATATTTCCACTGGTCGTAAAACCTCCCGAATGAATCAAAATTTCAGCATCCTTCTTCAATGAAGCTAGTCTACCAGTTTGAGATCCAATATAACTGAAGGATGAATACGCATGACTACGTAAAACATCACTTATAGGGCTAATGAATTCTCCTTGACGGTCGATCACGCTTCGTAGGATTCATCAGGCAGGCGAGATTCTGGAGTTTCCATCAGCGTTCTCTTGGACCCGGATACCAGACTGGCAAACTACATTCATTTGGAATTTTACCGGTGTTAAGAAGAGACCCCAGCTAAACACAGCTGACGTGACATTCTTCGGATGAATGTGCAGTAAATAGGTCAAGTCTTTGGTTCAATCGATACGACATGCGAGACGTAGAATTATACTTTCTTGAAGGGGCACTACATATAAGGCCGCTGTTAACGTTTCGACGCCCCCGGACCAGTTTCACCCTCCAGTGCGCTCATCAGGGAGCTTTATCCCCAGGTCTCCTTCAACCTTATGTTCTACTTTGATAAGTATAACTCTCCTAATACCGCAAACTAATAAGTCATACAAATGAAATAAAGCTTTTTTTGAAATAAATGGCGCAATGAATTTTACTCTTAGTAGTGTGGCGAAAACTGAATTTCTTCTGTGTTTCAGCAGCGATATGCGTTAATTGTTACAAACACCGTTTTGAACGATCCAAGTGCTCTGTGTCCTGGCAATCAAATGACTTATTCTAACCTGCTCGTGGTTTTCCTTCGACGAACCAACCCAGACAAATGTGTTGTGGCATCCGTATCATTTTCATCGTTTCCAGAAGCAATTTTCACTCCAATATTGACGTGAACTCGTTGCTTAAAAGTTGGGGAATTACGACGTGTGACATATCATAAGATGAATTTTGGTGGGTGAATAAGTCCTGGGGTCGTTGTGCAGTCCACTATGAAATTTCAAGACCAACTGCCTCGTTTCATTCGACAATTTTTTCACTTCCACACTATTAGTACTAATAATATTTAGCAAGTACGTCTCATGTTATGATTTTGCTCATCCAGGAAATACAGGTTGCAAAATACACGTTAGTTGTGAGCCAGAACATTTACAGTCTACTGATTACGTTCCGTGGTCCGTACTGGTTGGTTGAGTTTCGCGCGGGACAATAACCACCTTCTAAAAATGGTACTGCTTACACTCACGACCTTGATTCCAGTAAGCTCGCACCCTTATTTCCCACACCCGTTTTCTACACGACTGCTTCAGCGACTCACCCATAAACAAGAGCAATCCGAAAACATAACTCGATCCAACGGCAGACAACGCTTCATCACTTGCCGGCTCGCGAATGCTCCACCCACGCATACTTCGCTCGCTAGAACATCTTTCTTCTGACCATCAAATATATGAAAGTTTGTGGTCCGCTCACTGCCACGACCAGTGTAAGTGGCAATCTCCGAGCGTGACGACCAAAGACTAGAACAGTCTGTACTTCTACAGCAGCATAGCAAGGTACAAACACAACGACTACCGTGATTCGTAGTGACATTTCTGAACTTGACGCCATTGCACAAGTGATGCTCTCGGCTTGAGCGCAGCTCATGTCGTCCGTTCGCTAAATAAAATGGTGGTCACATGATTTTACTAACGATCAATCCACGGAACCGTTGGCTGTCAGCCGGAAATTTCAAGATTGCAAATCTGAGTTTGAAATAGCATTTGAAAGACTGCTGGTGTACATATTCTCAGACGTGCCGAGGCGTAGAAATCATGTTTTCAGAACCATAGGTATGGAAATGTCCTTTCCTAGAACTGCTGAAGACCATGCGGTACTTCGTCAAAATGAAGACGCGTAAGTTTTCAGTGGTTTTTCTGAACTATATTACAGATCTCCTTTCATCCGAATTTTGACTGGATTAGTCGAATCTTGGGCAGATAAGGTTTAAATTAAGTAGATTTTCTAAACGAATGTTGACTTGTAAGTGCAGTTTCAATAAATAATAACAGGTTAAGTCAGAGATTGAGGTCACCTAAGGTCACATGATCGGCGTCACGCGGATTGTTTTGACAGCGTTCTGATAGCCACAAATGCGACGCACTGATAAGTCTCGGTTCAACAACATTTTGTACAACAACATTTAGGCTAGTTCCTGTTTACCTTTCATAGGAGTGTGAACAACATTTGACTTCAAAAGATTACACACATGGAGTCGCTACGGGCTGCAGTGTAGAGATCGCAAGTGGCTTATTTGTCTCGGCTTGTTGACATATGGTGCTGTGTAAGAAGCGCAAATATCACGTGGATTTATGTTGCATAGTTGAAAGAAAGAACATAATTTAACACACACAGAATCCGTTGGCACTACACTATACCCCCTCGTAAAGCAACTTTCGGGAAGAAATCCAGTTGTAATCAAGAGTCGTCTCATAAAAGGAAGACTCACCTGAGTTTTCTGCTCACACTGACTTACCTTTTAACATAACTCCGATTCGATGGTCAACTACTAAACATGACTGTCAGAAAGTCGGGACTACACCAGTTCCAGACGAGCGGTTTTTGTAGACTGTCGGTCTTATGCGTAGCATCATCTCGTACCAAATGAATCGTGGAGTACCCTTCGTGCAATGCACTCAGTTAAAGAACATGAGAAACAAGAAATCCAGTTGAGTGGGGCACCATATATTTTTGCAATCTTCAGTAGAAAGCAAGTGATAATTTATTTTCGCAGTTCAGTAAAAAGTGAACATCTGTGAATTTTTAAGTAAAAAGCTCTGCATGCAGAAATTCCCAAGTTCAACTCATATGTGCGTCCACTCATACTTTCGATTTGATGGATTAATTCTGCTCCTATTTTTAAGGATGTTATCTCAGTACATTATAGTCCTGCCGTCCAGAAGCAGCTTGCAGCATTCCAAGGTAGCATTCAGGTAAGTCCAAGATTCTTCAACAGACTGAATTGAACAAAATGGGTTACAAAGCTGATGGAGCCACTCAAAGTTAATATCTGTGGCCCGCAACATCTTTAGCTGTCAGAAGTTCAAGTTAGCAACTTGAACATTTGGTGTTCCCTCCGATTCTACTGGGTATTTTCAGGAGGTTGAAGTGGCATTTCCAAACATCCTAGATTTACACAGTGGAGGGGGCATAGTTCAACGTTGCGAAAATACAACGTTGTTGTTCTACATTTCACCCTGAATCTTTGTATGTGTCAGCACCACTACATAAATTGAAAAACATGGTTGGATGAGGAAACTGTAATTTAGCTCTGCCGAGCGGTGCGTGCATGGGACGAGGTGAGCTCTTATCCTGTGGAAAGTGCACACGGGGCTGAGACGAAAACTGTTCAGCATGTAATTGCCTCGGTGAACCACCGAGACAAACAACGCAAAGACCTAACTCACAGAAAAAAATTAGGTTCACTTCGTTTGAACGTGTTCTGCAGGCGTGTTCCTGCAGGAACATGCCTGTTCCTGGAGGAAAGTGAGCAAAGGCCAGGTAGAACGGAATAAATTCACTTGGTAGGTGAAAATCCTGGATCTGTTCCGCGCTGCAGTGGTTAGTCAGCCACTGAATGCACAATTGTGGAATTCGCCTGGGGACCAAGGTAGAGTGTCCTTTCGTTAATTGGACTCAAAACTTTGTCTCATGTTCTGGCAATATTCAGTGCTTACCGGTGCTATGTTGAGAGTCTAATCTCGATATCTCGATTGGTCAAGGTCGACCTGAGCGAGCAGACCTTATAATGACCCATTCGCGCGTGATAATCGTGCATTCGAACCTTAGCTTCCACTCATAACGCCTTGTTGATGCTACCTCTGTTAATGACAAAGCGTTTGCAATCAAATTGCTCAGCTCACTGCACATACTAACAGCCATAGACTGACTGACTCGCCAGTTAACGTGCAAACGTTCGAATATGTATGTCTATCACATAAAGGGGCCAGACGGAAACCAGGTCTGCTACATCGTTGTGTTCGCTTTTCAGTTTTTGGGGCTCGGTTTACAGCAGCCATGTGGCAAATCAAATTTATGGGTCTAAGTAGGCAAAAATTTCCACAGTGGGTATAACAGACACGATATAATTACAAAGTGAGAACACGTTCACCCGTTCAGACGTCAGAATTCAGATGCGTCCAACGTGCGCTGGTGGAATAGTGGTAACATGTTCGCCTCGCATGTCAGGTGTCCGCAGTTCAAACCCCGGCACGGCCATTGGATATGCACTGCTGATGAGCTCTAACAAGAGCGAAACTCGAGTCAAGTGCTTCCCCCCTTTGGTGTGGATTCACATGAATAATTGCGCCAGGACAGGAGGACGACTGTTCAAAACGAGAGTGATGTGAAACTGAACAATACATCTCCCGCAAAAAACCATCAAAAGCCAACTTTATTCAGCATCTTTCCTCGACATTCCATGATACATTTTCAACCTCAGTGCATCAGTTCGACCACGTAAACCAAGTGCCTTTATTTGATTAGAAAATGCTTCAAAAGATAGGTAATTGGAAGTCGTGGGCAGGAGCGAGAATGGCGAGGGCTGGCATGCAATCCTCAAATGGCTCTCCGTTCAACCAATGCTCATTTGCTTGGTTTGTCCTTTGAGCCACCTTCTGTTCATTGGTACAGTCATAGATATGCCAAACTTGACTCACAGACGGAAAGGGCATCGAGACACGGCAATCCCATTTGCATTTCTTGTTGCAAGTGGCGGAGAAACTCAGCATCAGCCGGACAGTGGCAGGATATAACCGCACCAGCATAGTCAGTGGCATACTGGACAAACCTGACTGTTCGATCTCTTCATTGTGCACTGTCATAGCCGAGTGGGTACCACGGCAAACTGGAGAAGTGAGTTGATATGCCATCGCATCATAAGAAGTGAAAGTGGTTGGAATGGCACCCCTTCAAACTACCTGATTCTTCTATTATGGGACAAAACATTGACAGAACAGCATTTATTGAGTGGATAATCAAAGGTATTTACCCATGTTCTACACATGAATGTGGACCAGCGGCTATGGTGGATGCAATTCTGTTGAATGATCTAAAATTCTCTTTTTCCCCACATGATTTCCGGACACAGTCACTCCTTGAAATTCCTGTGGGGTACAACAATATGCTATAGGATTTTTGCAAAACAATACGTCGATAATATTTCGGTAAGTTGAACGAGTACTTCTACTTTAAGCAGAGGCAAATTCGTCCATAGCGCAACAAGCGTCGCTCATCAATGTTGAAGTTTCCTGAGCAGATATTACACTGAGCCACGGAATTGTTTTTTGTTGACCTAACTATGCCTTGGACTTTGGTTGCCGTCCAAAATAAGTCTAGTGTAATAAGACTAGTGTAGAATCAAATTTCGCACATCCATTTACGGTTGTAATAGGAACTGTCACCCTAGACTGATAAACTGAACTAAAATTTCCAGGTTTCCGTGCCATACAGTAGCGTCTGCAAACATGGTGCATTCAAAAAATGCTGCACTCATTTCTACACTTACGAGTGGACATTTAAGTAGTAACTCGGTTTTGAAATTTAGACGAACAAGCTGGCATAAATTCAGACCCGTGTGTTTAATTAGACCATCTGTCAACACACTAAAATTTACTTGGAGAGTTTATCTTTTTTGTTATATCTGACTGCTGTTCCGCTCCAGTTCCAGAAAAGGAACTCAACGACAAGGGGCAAACAGCTTTATTGCAGCAAGCAAAAGTTACAACGCCCCGGGCAAATAAAAGGGCACTTTTTGATATTGATCTAGTCCGTCTGATAGGCGTTTGGTGAGCACCCGTCAACATCGATCGTGCTTCTATAAAATGCCTGAACGCTTATCATATTCGGTCACGCTTCTGCGGCGTGCTTGAACGATCATCGGCTTTTACTGAATTGATTGAATGATTGGATGCTCTACCCTTTCATTCTATGCCAGAATGACCCCATTGACAAGTTGCTTTTGTCTTGCGTAAAAACGCCCTGTCAAAACAAGACAAAGCACCATTACCATACTCTTTACAAAAACTTACTTTTCTCTGTATTATGGGGCCTTTGCAACAACGGGGACTTCAACTTCCTCTCATTACGTGTGACCCTCGAACTATAATGAACACAAATTCTTCCACCGGCTGAACGATGACGAAAATTTTTTCAGAAGGCAAACTGCTCGAAATAGTCATTCTTATTTGAGGTAAAACATTGACAGGAGATTTTGTTGTAAGACGGGTGTGTATGTATGCATAATGTTAAATTCAATTGTGATGGCACAAAAATTTGGTGAGTGAAACAAATCAACTGTTTAGACGATTTTGTGGAAAAGGTGTATTTTAGTCCTGCCCCAAAACTTGCATTTGCCAAAACACATTGGGGGAATTCCTTGGTTTCTCATAACCAATTTGCTAAATATCACTTAAGCTATTCATCACTCGGAGTGCAAATATTCATAAAAAATGGGTTTGAACAATACATCCCTTACCATGCTAATTCGTCAATCACTCTTACAGCTCGCATAATGTTTACTAACGTCTCTGGTGAATTGGTACGTATTTTTGGGTGTACGACACGGGGTGGAAGCATAATTTTCACTTTGATTCCCAGTCGAATCGAAAAGTCATTTTGAGCATGGAAGAGCGCTGCACAACGATCACAGGCTGTATACAATGGTCATTAAGTTCGCCGTTACATGTTGTTTGATGATGTTGTTTGATGTTGTACGCCAAATTACCTAGTGTTCCGACAGTCTCACAAATCACGTAGTTCTACGACGAATCCCGCCATGAGCAGATTAATAACGTGCTGATTTTGGAGCGGTTCACTAGGTCACTCGTGCTGTCCATAATCTCTTATCATAGATCGAATCTTGCTGTGGAGTTGAAGCCCAATGCGGCCGAATGAATGGATTCGCAAACTAACTGACCGGCATTTGCATGGAGCGATAATGAAAACACAGTATTCGTTACAGAATTTCGGTTTAATAACAGTCACATTTGATTAACCTCTTCGGGGTCAACACAATCGGAATCGGAGAGGACAGTAAGCTTAAGCTTGAACGACCAGGAGTAGCCAGTCATGCCACTTATCTGCCATTATGTCCACTGCCGTTCTGCAAACAGTCTACAGTCCAGGTACAAAGACTGGAGTGTTTTTTATTCCGCCACACTGAAACCAGTCGGGAGCTTATAACAGAATTTTCGCAAGTATGAACCTGTGTTCTCACTTAGAAATCTTCCATATGCTTCAAACAGTTCAGCAAGTGGTTACGTGAATGATTTGTTCGACCCAAGTGATCAACAATTCTCATGGGAAGTGCGCAGTCCTGCGGTCCGTGTGCTATCTGAAATCCACAGACAGGTGTCCGATCAATAAACGGCCGCTAGTAAAGATTTATTTTTCATGTAGACTAGCTCAAGCAATCGCTCCAGCACATATGCCGGATTGATTGAACGAGTGGTTGAAATGCAGAAATCGGTTGTTTACCGGAGTAGTCCAGTGACCCACCATGGGCCCCTTCAGTTCCATATTAGTGAGAGGAAGAAGGCCTTTGCTGCGGAGTTATTTATTAGAAAAGCCAACCGAGCAGCTACAGACTATTGGTCACAGAAGCAAAACTCTCATATGCATCTTGTTTGCAGAAACTGAATATCCATCTTCCCCTTGAACGCGTCCTTCTGAACTTTCCTGGATATTCAGTGATTGTTGCTTGAATGCAAGCAAATGCGACTTCACAAGTTCCGTAATAGATCTCCCTTTTCAAGAGACGTGAAGCGGATTTGCGAGAAAACGTACTACTCGCATGCTCCATCAGTAGTATCACCGTTACAGCCCTGGGACACTCCATTGGCCCGTTCACTTCCATACTAGGACTTAGGGATTCCAAAATATAAACATGGATATCAACTGAAATGAAACCACGCTTATCAGCTGGACAGAATGTGATGACGGACGGAGTCAGGTAGATGAGGCAGCGACGATAAACTTCAGTAAGTTATTTTACTACATTGGTGCGGGTGACCTTTGATGATCCCATCGAGGTCTTCAGAACCTGCCACGGCTGACTGATTTCCGGAACATATGTGTTTGCCTATCACTGAATGGGTCTTTCAGAGCTGTTACCAGTCCATCATCTTCTTTTCTGAGAACGGTCTCATCAGACTAACCATTTTAAATTTTTGGATGTGAAGGCTTGACATGTCATCCAGACAACGCGCTAGTAGACATGAAGTACAAATCAGTTTGAAATCCCAACGACCGACAAACGAACGACAAATCACGCTTCATTTAGGGCTGCAGTTGCACATGACTTAAACAAGTTTGATTAATTTTATCATTTAAACAGAGAAAAGCATTTCACGTTCTCCCAGAGCATCTGTTGCACTAAAATTCAAATAGTTGGTACACACTAGCTGGTGTACGGTCTCGAAATCTTACGTCCAGTTTCAAATTCTCCTGTCGCCGCTTAACCATTCGTTTTATTTCAAGTCGCTCTTCTCTCATCTCAGGTTGTGTTAAGTTAGAAAAAATTCATTCAGATGACAACCACAGCCGCGAATCTTTTTCCAAGCTTGAATTGTGCCATCAAAAAGTTGTTAGAAGGAGTTCCACTCACAAGCAGGTTAGGAGAGGCATCCATCACCCTCACGAATGCTGGTTGCTAGGTTAGCTAAGTAAATTAATGTGTAATCGTAGAAAAATGGTTTGACTTCGTCGCAATTGAGATTAGTGGTTTTGAGCGCTATCAACATCCAACGAGTTAGTCGTTTTAGCATTTTGTCCATTCTTATCGCACTATTTTGGACAAAAGAATATTAGAAACCTAGTGACCTTCCAAGAACAAGGTCAAGTAAGAAGAGACCCTCTAAACGGCACCAAAAATCGTCATTCCATAAGGCAGTTTAGTGAAATATGCCTCGTGTCGCGTTGCAAGATGGCAAAATAAAATTTTTAAACGATGAACGTTTACTATTCCAATTAACGTGGTAGTTTTGCGGCCTGACCCATAACGCCGATGCAGATCAAATTAAATATTCCTGAAAAGAACGTCAAAATTTCACCTGTCTGCTTCTCCCGTCCTGCAGGTTTACCCCCTATGACAGATTACTGGATATCACTGAACATTTCGATGATCGCAACTAGTTCAAATATAAGTGTTATCTGGTGCTTGTTAGTTTCTGAAGCAAGAAAGTCCACTTCACAGATAAGGAAATATCTCCCCCCTCTGACGAAGTGCTACACTGCATGTGTATGACAATATGTTTAGTTGCGACGGAAAGGTGTTATCTTACTTTTCTCTCATGTGGTAAGATTTACTTTTCACCAGATGATACGACATGACGTTTGACGTAATCAGATTTCACTCACCACCACCGAAAATCTCTCCGATTTTTTGAAACATGAAAGGTTAATCTAACATGGTGAAAGGTGATCCCTCTGATTGACGCTTATCGTATAGAATTTAGTAATTTCAATGCGAGCGGTTATGCTGCACAGTTGCGCGTAGCAATGCCAATCAGTGGAGTCATTTTGGAGATATCGCCTTCTTGAACAGTCTTTGGCAATTGAACAGAAATTGCTTTCTGGACCACAGCTTGGTACCAGTAACATTTAAAAAGTGAGTTTAGAACGTAAACCAACTTCTTCGATTGAAGGTCAGGTGGCCGTTGAGCTGTCGGAAAGTTGCTTGAAGACTTTTCGCCACTCTTCATGGAGATGTCATCTTCGCGCGGTCCGGTGATAATACCTCCCTGATTGGTAACGAAACGTCCGCAAGCTATGCGAAGAGATCAACAGCTACCTGATCAACAGGAACATAGACCTGACCACAAACCATTAGGTGCGCGGAGCCTTCAAGTTAACACAACCAAGTGTCTTTCACCATGGAAGTCAAGCCTGCAAAGCTGTTAAAGCACTTCAACCTCGCGCAGTAGATTTACTCTTTATTTGTTCCGAAATTTCGAACTCGTCTAATGTTGTGTACGATTTCATGATATCAGAGAAATTCGGGGGCTGGCCTTCGCACACATAACTTGAAATAATGGATCAATAAATTCCACCTGACCTGATGGGACACCGGTTCAGCGGCCCTCATCTCCGAAAGAATCCACGCACAACGAACCTCCTGACTAGTTTCAGATGGTGAGGTCAGCTACCTGGGAGCAAATAATAACATGTGTTCCGCAAATTTGAATAGTGGTAAAATGAATCACAAGCATGTGCGGTGTACCAACATGAACGTTCTTCATAACACTTGTAATATCATAAGCACATTCTCGTAAGGACCACATTTTACTCCATTCAGAATTTGCTAGGAAGCCATCACTTTACACGCCATAAATTCACCGCATTCATGTTTTCGTTCAGAGTGGTCCGTTGTTAATACTTCCATTGTCTCTGACATTAGAAGTCGGAAAGTGTTTACTTGTATGTTTCCATTAAACGAAGAACTTATCGCGCCCTAGCGAATTTGATACACTGATGCGTTACATAACGGCACATGCACAAGATTGGTGCACACGGTTCAAATGCTTACACAACGTCCAAATTATATAGGCAGGAGTGTGGCGTTTAGACCCATTCAAATGGGCGAAAGTATGCTGTGTATAAACTCACTGATGACGTCTTCCAGGAAGACAAATCCTAATAATAGCACCTCATGATTCAGTTGACACGATATTCGAGATATCGTAGTGTGTTTTCATATATTTTCATATCATAAACAAGAGACTCAATTGAGTCTCCCGTGAAAACCAAATTGATTTGCAAATGAGTGTATTTCTCGAAAACAGTGCAATTTGGTTCAAGTAGATCATAAGGTTGACGGAAACTCGGGGGCTGCGCCTACCTGATGAGCCCCAAGAAGGGCGAAACCGGTCGTGGGCTGTCGAAGCGTTTTCAGCAACCTTGTAAGTGGTTTCTAATAATATTACATTTAACGCTTTGTGAGCGTGATTCGAACGTGATTGAGTATAACTTACTGCCTATGGTTTGGGTTGGTTACCAACTGATATCTGGCTTTCGTTCTTCACACCGGAGTTGTCCTAGACAATGACTTTTCATTTCAAGAAAATATTGTGATATCAACTTTTTACCACTCCAGTTGGGTATGAGACCGATTGGTGTGGCCTTCTTTTGTAACTGTTTTTTGAATATATTTCAAAAGTATAAACGTCAGAGAATTCCAAAACTTGTCTCACGGCGAGAGCGCATAGTATCGAGGGCCTAGAAAAGGTGACTTGTTGCCACGCCTTCTTTACGATATCAAATCTGAAAAAAACCTTTTTTGCTTTTTCCGGATACATCATGCTTTTCCGGAAGAAGAATATCATCAATGAAGACCGACTGTATCCGGTGAGAGATGGTCCACGAAACCGTTTTCACACAGCAAACATGCTCTCAGAAAATCAAACAACAGATACACAGAAGGAAACTTTGAGAGACCTCTATTCTGAACTTTACATCCCGGTTCGCAAAATGCACTCATATGAACAACGATTTGGTTTTAGCAGGAGAACCACAAGATTCCCAGCTCCTCAAAAGGTCATACCGGCAGATTGACACCAGCCCATCTGCTTGACTAGAGGCATTCCGTGGGTGCCAAAAAACTTCAAACTGATATGTTGAGTCGCACTCCAATTTTTCAAACTGCACAAGCACGAAATTACAAGTAACTGAAGCACTGGGAGCCAGAATTAGCTTACAAGGCTGCCCAAAGCCGTCCAACTGAAGTGGCATAGCAGTCCGGATAAGGTAAGTGATTTTCGGGGTGAGACGTTAGCTGGGACTTTAGAACTACGTGTTTACAGTTCCTATTAAACACTATTAAGGCCGAATGATATTTTATGTGCTTTCTTCTGTGCGAATATGATGAGCCGGTTTCCAATTTTCCATAGATATATTCGTGATATCATAGTTTGCAGTTGATGATACTGAGAAAACAAGTTGTTATCCTCTAAACCTTGCCTTCTAATAAAGTGATAAACATTTTCAGAACATATGAAGTACCTACATGGGAACTGTAAGCTATATATTTCACTAACTTTGTAACGCAGGACACTAGGAAAAAACGTGTTCACTTGTTGGATCCATCTCTCGGTATTCAATGCAATGCTCCTCTCCTACACCACGCGACTAGGGCACTCGCCAGGTGCGCACATTCCTGCGGCAAATTTTTTAGCTGAACCATATATGTAGGAGAACGCCAAGAGTTTAGAAAAATGCACTCATTTGCAAATAGATTTGGTTTTGCGAGAGACGCACCTGGATCCCAGCTGAAGGGCCCAAGAAGGGCGAAACCGGTCGTGGGCTGTCGTAGAATTTTCAGCAACCTTATTGGTGGTTGGTCAATTAATCTTTTTCCCCACTCTGTCCCCCTTTGCAACGTTGTTCTACACTGCTCATAAGGTTGCTGAAAATTCTTCGACAGTCCAAGACTGGTTTCGCCACTCTCTGGTGCTCATCAGGTAGGCGTGGTCCCCGAGTCCCGGTCAACCTTATGTTCCACTTGTAACCAAACTATACGATACTACCGAAATACATACGCAAAGAGCTGTCATTCTATTTTACAGATCAAATCAGTGTCACCTAGCATCCCCTCAAACTGTTCGCAGTGACGGAAATATTTTCATTCTGGTCATATTGGTGGTGCGGTCATATTGATCAGTGCGGTGGTTCACTCGATAGTGGTTTTACTGAAGTGTCCCCGTGGCCTAAAAATGTTTTGTCTACGTAACGTAAAAATATGTTCCAAGGTAAGGGTTCCAATCACTGAGACCACTGTATACCTTTAAAATACCACTATTTTTGGTGGATGGTGCTTCGATTTTGGGTAGAACAGTGTCAGGATTCTCCTCAGCTGTCAACAGATAAATTTGATGGAGATAAGTAAATGGATAAATAAATAACATAATAATAAATAATAAATAACAAGTGAATAATAATTAAATAAAATATAGTATAAAACAACTTTGAATAGGGTGTAGGAAAAGACGGTCATTATAAGTTCTGGGATATGATTATTACAACTGGCGATAAAGCCAATCAATTCCAAGCGGATCAAGTTTTACACAGGATCAACTCGGCGTTTGAAGGAAGGTTGGGATATTTATTTGTGTTCTTAAGCTTCTACTCAAAACCAAACAGAAAACCCCCATATCCTTCGGTTATCAACATTTAATTAATGTGAGCAAGTTGGCAGCCAGTACTTTTTTCATTTGCATTTGATGCATCTTGTTGCGCGTCTTCAGGTGTGACATGATTTCCGGTTCCGTGAAAATATCTCAAAGCTGTCAAACATCAAACATGGCCTATGCAGTAATCTAAACCAATTTAATGTTTCTTTCCCTCTCTACAAGGCCGCGATCACGTGATTTCCTGAAAATAAAAAGTAACAAAACGTTACGGGCAATATATCTGTGTTATGACTGACCAGTAGTAAAATCACGTGAAAATTCAAGACCTACCATTAAAACAAAGACGGTGCTTTAGATCGTGAGTAGTTGTGTTGGTGATGCGATCAGAAAGACGGTGGATCCTGAAACAATATATATTCTTGTTTAAAACAACGGAATATGACAAAAAAACGTCATCCTCACCGGGAAGGATATAAAGTGCAAGACCAAGAAGATTCTGTGATCTACAGACTCTTCCACCGCACTAACAACGTTTCCCAAATGTGAAGTTACCTTGAATTATGCGCGCCTTCAGTCCGAGTTCTGTACAGTTGTTGGGAGGTGTGGTCCAATGAGGATTCATTCAGTGGATCTTTTCAGTTAAACTCTGGTGTCACGTAAAACTACTGAAATGCTTAATTAGATAACAACAACATATATCAAAATGTATCATTTCGCTGTCTTCTTTAATGAAATGGAATGAAGAGGGGATTGACAACTGAGGCACAGTGGTTCGTAAGCACTGCAGTCGTTTCAGCAAATTCGTAAAACCTGCTGAATCCACCTTAAACTTTCCTTTCGAAAGGCACAAGTTGACTTGAAAAAGGGATGGACAGAATACTGGTGACATACTGGCCAACCCTTTGGGTTGCGTCTCGACCAAATCAACATGTTAAATGGCCTATTCGCCCATTCAGAATGTGACCGCAATAAGCTATCATTCGTTAATGCTCGGTGTGTGCTACACGTTTATTCGATCCTGGTAGGAGGTCACACGGGTAAATCACATTTAACATAAATTACTATAAATGACGTTTCGAATGTAGCTCATAAATGTCAGTTATGGGTTACCTGCGGGAGTCGATCGTCGGTGCAATGGACCGGTCCAGGTTCGAATGATAAATTTCCAGGTGATCGGTGTATGCGTGCTACACAGATAAGTGGACCGTAGTTCATCTGCCAATTACCGTCGGTTTGAAAAACAAGCATTCAGATTTAGCCTGCAGTATGTGTGATTTCCATTTGACAAATCAATCACTTTGGAGTGATCTGCTACCTGTAGTAAAGATTAAACTCCCTCTGTCACACAGCATCCAAGAGAATAGGCAATAATCAAGCCCGGGGGATTGAATATGCTAAATATTTACGGCGATTAACAAGGTGTGAAAGGTAAACCTAGCATAGTATGTTTGAACTCTATCGTAAGCGTTTGTTTACAGTTATTCGGACATTAACCTCCATAGTTTTTCCATGGAAGATCTCAACCGAATTAAAATCATTTCGGCTGGGTATTTGGTTCATATCACATCAGTCCGATTCATTGTGTTTAAAATCCTTTGCTAATGCAGACAGTGAACATGCACTATTATTGCGGTTCAGATAACGTAACTTTTCTGGCGTGATCGTTTCCTATTTAGATGCAACACTAAACTAACAATCTACCGCTTTTGAGCCTATGCTACAAGGCTACAACTTGCTCGGCATACTTGAGGCTATCGCCGTTTTCGATCAACATCTTTTAATATATCTCGGTCAGATATTCCTCCTGAAAGCCCCTTGGCATTGCACTGGATTTCACCCGTCTGTCTCTTCGGATGAAAGTAATTCACTGTGTAACTGCTGCTCATTTCCATCAGTGATCTGTCACACCGTAAGTTACTCAAAGCCTGTTTGATTTTCTACTGTCCTTACAATGAAAATGAAACAATAAGCAGCTAAGAAGAAGGGACATTTCACAGGATGTGTGAAACTGAAAAGTCGTCTTTTGAGGAGTCAGTAAGTGGCCACGTGACGTGATTTTCGCTACTGGAAGATAGGGGTCGCTATGTTCGGTCCAAATGAGAACTAGTTACTCTATTGATCGGCTGCGCGTGACCAATCAGGGAGCGGAAGGTCGCAGGTTCGGAACTGTCTGAGTTACGTCAGATGCGCATTGACGATGATTTCCAACTAGGATGAAAATGCTCTGCAATGTTTCTTGGTTTTTGAACGTAGATTGACTTCGGAACTGTCTAGTTACGTCAGAAGCCCAATGACGATGATTCCCAACAAGGATGAAAATGCTCTGCAATGTTTCTTGGTTTTTGAACGTAGATTGACTTCGCTGACAAAGCGAAATCCCTATTGAACATAGGAGAGTTGTTCCCATCGTGTACAGCTGTTTAGAAGCTGTTCGACTCCCCACCGCTGGTTTCACTCTCCTTGAGGCCCACTGAGTTGGTCTGGCTCCCTAGTGGCTGATTGGTTCATAAAATTTGGATGGTGTAACTGCAAACAGGACAAACGAACACGGTGCTCACGGGATGAGAAACGAGTCTCATGAAACAGAAGAGAACGAGTTTAAACAAATCGATATTAACAACATAGTATTGTGATGAGCGAAAGAGTCGAATAATGTTCAGGTTCAAATGCTGGGCGTGAGGGCGCGGAGAAACTGGGCGTATAATCTTATATTTGAAAGAGATATGTGGAAATAGAGTTGGAACATAGGTTTCCTAGATGTTAATCAAAAGAAAACCATTCTTAAGGCCATTTTTGGGAGACGAAAACTCGACTTGAACGGGCGAATGATACTGAACTTCTACTTTGCCTGTTGCCTCTGGAACACGCTTTGTGATGGCGGACGAAACATACCGACAAAAAACTCAGTTTCTGCTCCATCTACCCACCTGTATTTACACATATTGTGGATACCTGATTAGGTTTGATGTGAGAAAAGGTTTTTTACTCGCAAATACGGAGAAAAGTGTCCAGTTCGGAAGCTGGAGTCTCCGTGTTCGATCATCTGGTGGTTTATACCAAACGGCCGATCATAGTCAGATTTCGGCATGTAAAACTCAATGAATCAGAGCGGTTAATTTACCCGGCTTTGAAACAAAAGATGGGCATCTAAACAAACAGGTTAACCGTACAGGGGAACCAAAAGTTAGGTGAAGAAGTAATGTGATGAAAACACTGCCTGCAATTCAACCGAATTCATCTGGTTCGGATGGCGTGGAGTTATTTTTAACTTCACCAAATGACCTCACAAAGGCAGACAAGGATTGTTTACACTAAAAAATCTGAGAAAAATTTCCAGTCTGTCACTACGTATACTTCCAGACTTACTTTCGTTCACATACGCACAAAGCTAGAAGGCAGGAATTTTTTGTTCAGTTTTCGGTCGGTCCAAATGTTGGGCCCGTCTATCATAGTCACATGCATGTAAAATTCCTCCGTTCGTATTTTTTTACGCGTCTACTATGATGGAACAGAGTGATTATGTAATCTTTTCTCAATATCCAGACGACATCAAACATGTCAAAGATGGTCAGTAAAAACCTCGTCGTTGCTAGACATAGCTCATGTTTAGAAAACGACCCTAATTGGATTAGTCACGATTATCAGCTAAGCGGAGATTTCAGTAAACCTGTCCGGTAAACACAGTTTCCTGTTCAAAAGTAAACTACAAACCGTAACTTTCTATCTCCGGTTTTCCATGTGGTTGAAACTCCCCAAAAGCAGGCACTATCCAAGATGGCGCCCAAGACTTTGAGCTAGACTGACAAGTTTTCGTCTGAACAACCATCCTCCCTCCGATGCACCTTCAAGACAATCATAACTCAATCAATGTTCCTGCATGTTGCGTATTTTTAAGCGAGAGTAAACTGACCACAGCCCATGTACTTCCGCGTCATATGGCTCATCCTCGCATGCAACTAGTTTTGACTTCAAAACTTACTGGTTATGACGTGTTCTTTTTACCACCTGAATCGTACCGGCTCCAGGCAAAATTATATGATTTGATCTCCCGTTTCATATGATTATCTTCACTTCTCAAACTCTTCTGTCGGTACACACGACCAAAGCGGAGAAACCAGGCAGAATGGAAAAAAAGATGACGAAACTAAAATGATCGTCTTTTGAAGGTTTCATCTTGTATATGAAACTCATGTAACCTGGAGAGCCCAGAAGCATTGTACAACGGTTTCATCCTCGTCGAAAAGCAATGAAATATCAATTGAAAATTCCCAGATTTTCTTACTCTATTAAACTTTATATATACATATATATATATATATAATATATATCTAGGAAGCCGGATAAGGGGTACACTGGTCTTAAAAACCTGAAGCAAAGAGAAGCATGAAGACCGGCAAGAAACCTGCGTTGGTGATAAGGACAACTGTACTAAAAGCTGATGGCGCACTATAGAGGGACAAGTCATACTTAAAAGGACAAAGGCCGAAAGAGTGAAAGATGGCCCTTTGGGTAACAGTGGGAATTGTGGGGCATGAATTAACAATATACGTTCTCTTTGTAGCAATGATTACGTGCAACATAAAAAGCACAAAGACGATCAATGACGTAAAACTGAGGATTTCAGCGAAAGAGCGTCTCAGAACGCATTTTTTTTCCAAGATGACGGGTGGTGCTGATCCACATTCTCTTTACGTATGAGAAACGCAGCCAATATTTCCATTGTCTGATCAAGAAATACAAATGACGTCTCAATAGTTTTTTTATAAACACTATTTCTTGCTCCACCGGCCCAACCTCTCAAATTATCCTTCCAGTCTAAATGTCATTGGTTTTTTTCTGCTAACTGTATGGTAACTTTCCTTACGAAAGTCTGTTGCGTTCATCAGAGCGTCTAATGTTTTTTTCAAAAATATCTTTGACAAATGTTGTGGAGTATGCAACATGTGGTTTTGTATTTGAAAGCCCGCAGTGGACTAACGAAACAGATCGGAAATACCCATGTATGCACACATCCCCCAAAAAAACAACCGCTGTATGATGCGAACTATGGGCAATTTCCAGCGTTGCCCTGAGAATGGTGGTGTGTATATTCTTAAACAAAACACGTGCTTCCCAAGCTACATACTTTCTGTTTCAGAAGAAGATTAAGATAACTCTATTCATTTCGTTTTTGTCAAACTGTGCTCAAACTACCCGGGCAACTCACAAAGGTGCTCGAGTTTTGGGTCACAGGGAAAACCAGACGGTGACGGAACGATAATACCTGAGTTATTCTTTCAAATTCCTGTAGCAGGATTTTGGATTTTTCCGCAAGTTCGAAAGGTGAGTGAATAATTCTCAGAAAACGCTGAGAAATGTAGCTTGTGTGAAGTAGGGAAAATCACTTCTTGGTCCCTAAAACTGGATGCATAAAATAATTGCCGTCAGTTTGGCGAATGTGTAAATATGTTCAAACAAGATTGAATTTTTCTAATGACAAATGCACTTTCAACCTTGAAATTCCAAAATGGCGACATGCGGCCTCCAACCTAATTGGTTGAGTTCATGTGCTTCACCGTTAAAACCGTGTACGTAATTCATCCAACGCACACGCGAAACATGAAGCGAGTTTGCAAGTCGAACATGATTAGTAATGGGAAAGCACGGGCATAGCAAACCTAGATAAGAGATGGGGGCGATTCAAAGGCACTTCCCTCTGTGATTATTGTTTTATCAACGAGCACAATTGTCAAGGTGATTAAGATGCCGATTTGAGTTTGAGTGTAAGAAATGCCATCGTGCGTTATCATGGACTATATCCTTCACAGGCATATTCATTCTACGAAGGACCTGTGACTTGTGAATTTTGAGTAAGTGTGTAGACAAATCAAAATGCTCCAAATCCGCTTGTTTCCGAATCCAGCGTGCTGTTACAAAAGTGCACTCGGTGTGTGTGTGTGGTCAGTGTACACCTTAGTTCGTGGTGGTTTGCCAGGTGGACACGGATATGAAGGCTGTCTCCCTACAACGTTACTCGAAAGAATATTTGGGGTTAGACTGTGAAAAAGTAAGTCAGGAACCTATCAAACTAGCCGCACTTTGAGAGCACGTACCTATAAAACAAAGGTCGTGTTCAATGGGACGTAATGAGACTTAAGGTTTTGCAACCGAATATGTGGCGCTATCTTGAATTGTGGAATGACACGCGATTGTGATTAGTACGTTTCCATAACAACGTCCAGTGGACAATAATTTAAGGGTGATTAGTATCTTTTCATCCTCTAAAATGTTCAAACAAACTCAGCTTTTCTCATCAAGCGGCCCTCTATCTTTTCCATAGGGACTGTCAGCATGATATCAACAAAGTGGCATGCACCCGCCAGACCTATCTATCGCATCAGTTATGGTTCTTGTTCTCGCAATAAACCTTTGCTAGCGTCCAACGCACAGAAAGGTAGTATAAATCCTACATCTTCTTGGAAAGATGACACGCCTGATGGAGGAGCGCTGCTGTGTTTCCTTCGGTGGAGTGATCTGTCGTCTGTGGGGTGCATGATTTTTACTGTTCATTTAAGGCAGTACTAGATTAAGAAGGGCGATGGCGTCCGGTATACGGGGCACACCAAATAATGAAGTGACAGGGTGAAAAACCACCGATTCCAGAAGGAAGAAAATATCATCTACTTCTCGCAACGTGTATTTTCCAGAAGGATGTCAACGTGTATTGGATGAACATCGTTCGATCCTGGTAATACGTGTTTGCAAAACCCGTTAACGAGTTGAAGGGTGAGGTTGATTCATATCCGAGTTTAAACAGGTTGTCATGCCATAGAACACCGAACTCAACATTTGTGAATTACAGATTTTAACCCTCCCCTAAGAGTTTGGTTTGTTGAGCGTGACAGCGAATTTTTTATTCTTTGAAACAGGAAGTGCCTCTGAGGGCTGCTGGAGTTACGTTAGGAGCAGGCATGCAAGACTAAGTTTTGCGAACGCACACAGCCTGCTCTGACGTGCACACAAGAATATTTTTTGTTTAAACATAAGCCATTTAATGAGGACGATTAAGTATTCCACTTTAAGCTAAATTCAAAAGCCACTGTTCGTTAGCGCGGTTGAGGTTCATCTTGCTGATACCGTCTTGGTTCTTCTTATCACTATACAAAGCCGACACCCTCAAAACCTCAGCTATAATCGAATATTACCGATGATGGTGTATGGTGGTAATAATTTATATCGTTTTGCTCCATTATATTTTCCACAGCTCAAGACTGCAATGAACGAAAGCAAACAAATAACTTGAAAATTTCACTCTAATACGGACACCACCTGTGAGTTTGAAGCTTAAACTACACAAGTTAAATTCCTGTCCCAAGAGATGATGGCGTGCCCAAAGTTTGACGCTTTGCACCGACTAAGTCTGGTGTCAAAAGCAACACCTTTGCAAGTGCCTCAGTTGTCTGAAATCTGTCAACAGGCAAATGAATTTAGGAATATAAATGACTCCAAAAAGAACTCAGCTACTTAGGAACGATAGACGAGCTCAAAAATACCGGTTGTATTCAAAAGAAATAGCTACGGTTTGACTCCTTTGGGGAAAGTGTTGATGGGATATTTTTTTCACCAAAAGTTTGCACTTTTCTTGGAGTTCGCCTTGTAGAAGTAGAGCTTTTCCGCCAACTCGGCTACGATCAGCCTGTCAGCTTTCTGGCCTACATTGGCTTCACTTACAGCACGAACTATACTATAAAGTTCTCAAGTGTCTCACCCTGTCAGCCATTTCGGGCTGCTTCTTAATAAACAAAGCTAAAGATGAACAAAAGTGAACGCATCAGCAATAGTTAGAAACCAACTTTTGGTGTTACTTCTGTACTTGATACCACCATGCCATGTGCTGGTTTCAACCAAACAAGAAACTCGTGCACCCATGCAATACACTCAGAACTCTTTATGTCATACAGTTTTGAACGTGAGAGATTAAACTGCACGTCCAATCTGGTATTTTCAGCTTGGTCGAGATACTTCTACATCAATCCAAGAGGTCAGAAATCCAATCATTCCTTTACAGTTGTTGAAAGAAGCATTAAACCAGTTAGTTTCGGCACCCACTGGCAGGGCGAAAACGGTACTGGAGTTCTCAAAATATTGCTGAAAAGCCTTCGACAACGCGCGACCGGTTTTGCCCTTCTTGGGGCTTATGAAGTAGGCGCAATCCCAGAGTTTACGTTAACCCTATGTTCTACTTGTGACTAAATTGCCCAAAATTAGCGAAACACACTCATTTGCAAACATATTTGGTTTTTCGAGAAACTCACCTGGAACTCAGCTGAATCTCTCGTTTATGATGTCTTTTAAGCAACCTTACGAGTAGTGTATTACGTCTATACAAATGTCGCGATGTCTTGGATATCGTAACGTTTGAGAAATGAGGCGGCCTGGTGCAGCACATTCAGTTGCCTGAAAGCATCATAAAAGTGAGATTCTGCTGGGTTCCAGATGAGTCTCTCGAAAATCCGAATTTGTTTGCAAATGAGTGCATTTGGGTACTGGACCTCTTACGTTTATAATCTGAGACAATCTAATGTATGTTCTTACAAATCAGCCGGAAACCCGAAATCAGCTGGTATTTCGCGTGTTCCTCTAAAGAAGAGGAACTCTAGCGGCTTGTGCTCCTAACACGCGTGCTGCCAGTAAAATGTTTTAAGCCAACCTTTCAACGTTCTAATCTCAGGCCCTCCAATAGGCCTCTTACATATTGGACCTGTTGGGCAGATATCTGCGAACGTTGTGCCTGCTTTCTACTGTGGCTAATGAGCGAAAATTTATCGTACGCAAATGAGTACGGTTTTTTGAATCTGAACCATAGGTTTACGTTTGCCATTCCTGGGGGACCTTGTGCCTTCCTTTTAAATACATTTCAGATGTGCTTGACAGCCCAGCCGTGCAAAAGATACTAAGTTGCGATGTCAAATACGTATACTTTTTTTTCAGAAGCAATCGAAAATCCAAAGTGTTTTCACACACGTTCAAGACAGCTGTCCCATAAAAGCTGGGACCGAATCGCATAGTTTCTGGTGAACGTGTTTTGAGCAACCAGGCACATTTTGTTTTCTATCCATAATTTATTATCGGACAGTAAAGACTCGAAATTTCCCCATAAGAATCAAAAGATGTTTTGATACTTAGCGAATGTGTTCCCAGTATGAAAAGTAGACTAAATGGGTCGGGCAACTTCTCTGAATACATCAAAATTCAATACGCGACTTCAGAAAACTCGTATAAAACAGCCCCATGTACACACTGAAATGTTGCCAAGTTATTTGCAAGTTAACGCGGTCTCACTGGAAGTAATTTAAGGTAATTGTAAGGTAATTTTTCAAAGATAACACCTGTGCAGACACCGACACACGAAATATCTCTGAGAGAGAATTAATGCTCCAGGCATGAACAAGTCAGAAACGTATACAGCAATATACGTAAAACTGTTTACTTTCTTTCCCAGGCACCGATGGATTTTTTCCACGTTTTTTCAGTTGCTCAACTTCGCTGGACCGACCGAACTGGGCGATTCGTGCTAAGCCTCTTTTGGCATAGCTACCTAGTGGGTGGGCTCTAAAGTGTGGAAAAATACACTTTGCATCTGTCCATTCTGATGCAAGGTACAATAAGTTTTGAATAAAAGCTGGCTCAGAATTTGCATCTGTTTTTTCTATCTCAAATTAATTGTGATGCACTTTTACTCCGAGATCTGTGGTATGTCCGCTTACATATCACCGAAGTTAGCCAAGGTGGGATCTTGAGTGAAAGCTTCACTGTTCCCGTTTGGTCATCTCATTAAGTTTGTAAGGACTTCTTGTGAAACTGCCTTGACACGACGAACATCCGGGTTACTTCATCAAATTTGGGAATTTTTGGAAATTCAAGTTTGTCGTTCTTGACGAAGTAGAATTGTTCCAGTTTTGGTCAAGCTAGGATAATGCAAACTCTGTGAAGAGGCATAATTGTAAAGAGAGACTTGTATAACGGTCACCCTAATATTAACGGGGTGAAAACGAGAAACAGCGGGTCCTGCATTCAGGAAAGAACTAATAAGGATAGTTGCTTCCCACAGTATTCAGTCTCCCCCGGGAGGAGCGCTACCAACGAGAGCAGGGTTTATAGATGCGTCAGACATGGTCTCAGTGACAAACCGCCGGTTTTGTGAGCAGCGTCTGTAGAAAGGAACAGTCATAACACAAAAAACCTTCTCGTAAAGTATCCACATTAGTGCATATAGCGATAGACAGCAGAAAATTAACAGCGTATTGTGCGGGAGAAAACTGAGCCTGGTCTATGTAGCTTCGGGGTATATCAATTAAGGTGAGCATCTTGACTGAGATGAAATACTGTGGTATATAACGTGATTTGAAGTCTCCTACAGCTTGACAACTTATGAGATTAACCAAAGCCTTGGCTGCTTGTTATGTTTTTGAGCATTTCTTTTGTTATTCCTCACACCTACTAGAATCACAGTGGTACTGTTGTTCTGAACACAAAAACAGCGGGGTGGCCTGTCGCTCGTGAGTTCCGCAGAATCCACATCAAACACGTACGTGAATCTCGCAGAATCTTCCAATCATTCACCGGCTGAGAACCGGGAATGAAGGACTGCTGGAAAAATTAGATGCTAACTTGTCTGATTGAGAAAATGATGTCACAAGTTCATTAGCTCAGTAGTCTCGCTAGTTTATGTGCGGTCAGTAAAAAACGTGGACTTGGGAGAAGCGCAGATCGTTCTACTTTCGCACCCGATCACATAGAATGCGCTTCCACTTTAAATGACTTGAGACAAGCAGCCATGGTATGTTCCAGTTGTGTACATTTCATGAAAAACTGCTAAGAGGCGGTATCGATTCCAGCCACACATGAATTGCAAGCCGGTGTGGCTTAGAATTTTGCCATGGAATTCGGCCATTCTGTCCCGCACAACCTGTCAGACCTGGTTCTCGGTCAGTCTGAGTTGTGTAAGAAAATGTGGACCCAGTTTCAGGTTCAACAAGTGTGATCCCTGTTTTGGTTATTTCATACACTTTAGAAATGCTTACTGATGATTTTAAAAGCATTTTTTGATTGTTTGGGATTGAAAAATGCACGATCGATGCGACGCACTCGATGGGGTGATCGGTTGATGCTTTTGCCCACAGTGAATGAGCCTTTTTTAGGTAGACTCACTCGGTGTTCTTAAATTTCAATAACTTGGGCCTATTCATGAACCTCAGCCTTCTGTACGCTTTTAAGCAAACCGCTCGAGGGTTTGGAGAAGTAAGCGCTTCCGAAACAACTTCCAAGGTCAGATTTTAACCCATCAGGAAGCATATGGCCAGGGTGTTTTTACTTGAAATTATCTGTAGAGCTCAAAAAGCAATGGACCAAGATCGAGTAAATAGTGCTCATCGGTCGAAGAGATCCAGTATCAAATCATTGGTGTAAATGCTAGCTCCAGACATTCCTTGATCAGCAGTCAACCATTAGAGAGCAGCTATCATTTTTCTTGGGATTTAGTGCTGCATGCGAAAATTA
Organism: Opisthorchis viverrini; assembly: GCF_000715545.1. Classification (NCBI taxonomy): domain Eukaryota; kingdom Metazoa; phylum Platyhelminthes; class Trematoda; order Opisthorchiida; family Opisthorchiidae; genus Opisthorchis; species Opisthorchis viverrini. The sequence continues at coordinate 911,073 of NW_008751662.1, forward strand.
GGGAAGCAATGTACAGCCGTTTCATTCTCATTGGAAATAATCAGCTGTCTGCATATCATGACGCTCGGAGTTTCAAACCGGTTAGTAGTTTGAACATTTATCCGCTCGGCCAATGGTCGCTAATCAACATTTTGATTAAGTCACACTCAGAGGAGATGTCTTCAATCTAGCAACCAGTTATTACGTGAGGAATTGATGTAGTTCCTCAATAGTGACCAGCGCCGTATACTGTCTAATCATGAAGTGGATGACCAGCGTTTGGAACCCTCCGGGAGTTTTATGAGATGCGCACAGCTGATGACCGTCGATAGGAATGAAACAGCTGTACAGCTGTACAGTACTTCTCTGCTTTTCACCATAGATTCGCTTGACTTGAACACCGAAATCTCAGTTGAAAAGTACGAAATTCCTCCCACACTACCATCCAACTACTAGTCTGTTAGAATAACATCCAGTGAACAAATACCATTCACAACGTTTTTTCATAAGGGAAACTACGCATAAGGCTGCTGAAAACCCTTCGACGGACCACGACCGGTTTCGCCCTTCTTGGGGCTCATCAGGTAGGCGCAGTCTCCGAGTTCCCGTCAACCTAATGTTCTACTTGAACCCACATTGGACTGTTCCCGAGAAATACCCTCATTTACAAATCAATTTGGTTTTCACGAGAGACTCAATTGAATCACGAGGCGGCCTGTGTGCTGCACATTCAGTCGTACAGTATCATACACGAGAGATTCAGTTGAGTCTATGGTGAAAACCATTCACAACTCTGCTTAACAAATCGTAGAAAAGTGCACATAGAGAGTTCTGTTAGATTTTCTAGACTGATTCCACTGATTTTTAACTTGACCTAATCTGTCCAACTAATGCCAAGCCAACACATCTGCCACGGACTGTACTTAAAGGGCTTCGATCCCTCAACTAACAGTCCTACGATTCCCTTAAAAGCCCTACTCATAGAACATTTTGGCCCACAGACGTTCCTCGGACATTTTGGCCAGTCAGACAAAAAGCCATCTGCGGTCAACTGAAGTTATGGCAAGCCCCTCTCTGTCATCTCATACATGACGCTCCAAATTTGTGTTCCCATTGCTAATCCACCGTAATTCACAAATGGAAAACGAAAAGAACGTTGATTATAACAGACTAGACGATTTAGATTATGCACCTTAAAAAAAGACGAACGAAAGACCGCCAAGTCTGGGATAAAGACATTGATTGTAGAAGATGCCTAAATCACATACTTTTTCGGCGTTTGTGCATCTGAATGTAGATATTATCTCTTGAAGGAAAACTGCTCATAAAGCTTCTGAGAGCTATTCGATAGCCTGCAATCGTTCTCAGCGTTTCGGAACTCACCGTGCAGGCACAGTCCCACAGTTCCCATCGCAATTTTGTTCTAATTAAACTGCAGAGAACTCAGGAAATGTACTCACTTATGAATTGATCTGCTTTTAAATTCCAGCCTGTTTACGATGTCCTACAACTGAACGTGCTGCCGAAAGGTCACCTGATAATTCATTCAGTGTGATTATCATGGCGTGTATTTTCTTGGTTCAAAGATATAATAAAGGAGGAACTCAGCTAGCATTCAGTTAAGCTTCCATTTAGAAAATATGTTTCGCGGTTAAATCTCTGATGCCATTCGTTGTACTGATGTTCCAGATGAGTGAAGATCATTAATGAACACTTATACTCCGCTTCCAAACATTGTCAGTCACCGAATTGGAGGGTGCCAGTGGCCAACTAGCAAAACGGGTTTTCTATTCGCGAAATACACCCATTTGCAAACCAATTTGGTTTTTCAAGAGACTCACCTCGGACCCAGCAAATCTCCCGTTTGTGATGTTTCCAAGTGAATATGTAGCACCATTCCTTCCATTTATTGTTAGTTTGAAGGCAGGTTTGAGAAGGACTGCCCACCATGTCACTGTTGGGAGCACTGCCAACGTAGGGATTGCGTGACCAAGCCGAACAGTATGCAGGATACTGCAAATGGATTAACCGCTTGTCACTAACATACCCAGTAAGCAAGGATAGAGTAAAACGACTCACTGTGGCGTGGTTGTCAAGACAAAATGCTTGTAAAGTTGTGCTAGCTCGCCGAGTGAAACACAATCAACCAAGCCATGGAGATCTAATGGACCAAGCCGTGAGTCATTTAAGCGAAAAGGTGATTAACTCTTTGGCGGTTGGCAAATCACTATAAAAGTTCGGATAAAATGGAGCTGCTGAATGATAGACCCACGAACACTCCTCACTTCTGTGGAACAAGACTGAAAAAGAAATTGGGTGACTGCCATAACATCCCAGCCTGACGCTGAAAAGCGCTGAAAAAAGCGGTCAACTTGACAAACCCAATTTCTTTTTCAGTCTTGTTCCACAGAAGTGAGGAGTGTTCGAAGTCAGCGCTTTGCATTGAACAGAATGCACTACTGCGTGTGGATCATGTATGTGTATGAAGCAATAGGTTATGTGAACAAATTCTCGGAAGTCTGCTGGCAATCAGCAACCGCTTTAGGCATGATAGTTTTTACCTTACTTTGGCGTCTCCGTTAACATTCATTTGTGTTTCAGTATCGCCTTCCTCCTTCGACCTGTCAACCAGAGGCTGCTCAAAATAGACAGCTTTATTGGAAGTGGGAAAAATAATAGCGGTATATTTTTGTTGTTGAGATTTGAACGAACTTGTTTGGGATGCAAGGCCGCAGCGCAAGTCCAGTGATCCTCACGCGATAACAGCTTAATGTTGCTAAAGTAGACCATTCCGCCACGAGTTACTCACCCACCACCAGGCCCCTCAGTCGGAGGTCAGATTTTTTCATGAACTAACAAACAAACGCTATCGTTTGTCTGTGTTCTAGTCTCAGTCTTTCTTAACCTCGCAGATCATTCTTCAGATGCCAACATATTAGAGTATCAAATATCTAACCAATTCAACTGGTCGTGGACTGCATGCTTTCGATTCCAAATATTTTAGCCTCCGGAAGAAATCGGCTGGTTAATGAATACGTATTACACATTTTTAACGGATGAAATCGACAAAGTGTGTCAATACGGTGTTAGTGTTAAAATCATATATCGCTATCGTATGCATGTGTGGACGACGCAAGAACGCGAGGCATAGTGTTCAGTCTTGGATTATGGTAGATTTTAAAGCATTAGGAATTGTATGCTAACCTTTGATACCGAGAGCTTCACTATCCAAAGTTTTTTCTGGAAGTGTTGTTCCTTGGACCGTTTGGTCATCGATATCCCGTATCAACCGTCACGAATAGATTGGACCTTACTGTGGTGTGCCAGTTTGCGTACCTCGGCGTGCTATGGAGCTATACTGAGGGGTGTCCCCACGACACATACAGAGTCTATCATACCAGGTTGGTTCATGGGTAGCGATTTGACAGACACAGTCTCCTGGCCTTCCAGGTTAGGGGTTGGGATATTTGTGGCGACGTGTTCTGTAAAAATGGTAATATGCTTGCATTTCCAGCCCAACACCGCTGCCTTCCTGTTAGGGTAGTGTGTACCACGCTACAGTAAGGGCTGTATTTTTGTATGGGTGCAAGACACGGCGGACAGATGATGTGAGGTGCTCGCGATGTGAGGTGTCTTCAGGTCTTCGACCACCGATGCCACCGATGCTGGTTTTGGATGGCGTCAGCGTGTTAGTAACGAGGCAATTACAAAACGGATGTTTGGTTGTGCGGTAGGTACTTCAATACGAGAAAACATCCAGTACCATCGACTACGGTGGCTGGGGCATGTACTACACATGCCGAAACACTGTCTGCCGAGACGAGCGTTGTTCTCCGTGCCTCCTTCAGGATGGCGCGAACCGCGAGTGGTCAACACATGACTTGGCAGGAAGGCGTGAAAGAGATCACGAAGAGTTTGGGTGTTGTTGGTGTTGTACGCCTTTCAGGATGGGGTCCCCGTGAGCCCGTCTGGGCTGGGATAATGACTTTGCAAGAAATGTCAGTGGTGTTCTTGCTACCAGTTTCTTTCCTGATTGCCTCGTTGAGCAGTTGAAGGTGTAGGCATTTCAGAATGCTTGACATAGATAGACACTAGGTCCCCTCCCTCGCCCACACTTTTTCTCTTCTTTTCACTCTGGGGCTTTCAATACAGTTATATATATATATATATAACTAGACGAACCTTATTGTTATACGGCAGTGAAGTATCAGTGCCAACACTGATGTTGCTATCTTTGTGGATGATGATGTTGATGATAATGATGATGATGATACCGCATTAAATATGCCCAGGAGCCGACCTTCCGTGTGCAGACACATACTATGATCTCACAACGTTCATGTCGTAATCACATTATGTTGGATAGAGGCAGACCCCGACTAACAAATCCGTATTCACGATAAATAGGTGGCGATGTATTTATCGTACGCGAATAAACAGACACTTTTCAAGAACTTTTAAAGTTAGAACACATCCGTCTGTCTGACGCACACAATGTATCAGGGTCTTAAAACAGATGATTCAAAAACAATGGAATGGTTGAGCAATGTGAAAGAGGACAAACTGAATTAGAAAATTGAAGAATATTGAAGTGCTGTTGTAATACAGACGTAAGATACTCCCGGACATCTGACGAAACAAGTGAATTAGGTTTAGGTTTGGTATGGTCATTCCTAAAAATTGGAATCACGATTTGTATTCATGTGGATAGTCGTCTGACATTAAATGGCAAATCAGTTGTTTGTTTGGGTTCTGTCGCTCTTCCGACAAGTTATTTCAGCTAGTCGAACCGGTGATACCATTTACCATAACAAAGTTGCACCGAGTGTTTTCGTTAGATTCTTTTACTCGGAGTTTTTGGCCGCAGACACTCCTGATGTTTCGGCCTTCAATAACATGGGCTAAAATTAGGTTGCTGGAAAGCCATTCCAAATAGCTACCTGGTTATGTAGTACATAAAACGAAATCCACGTGCTATGCATGATGTTGAACGTTGGCCATCCGAAATGAACTGACTGTCAAGTACAAGAAAACGCATTGCCGACTTAGAGTTTGGGAGATGGGATCTTTTGTGAAAGGAGATAAGCTGTTCTGGTTACGAAAAAGCTTATACGTCGTGGGTCGGACCTTGTTGCAATTAGGAGAAAACTTGATCAATAACCGATGGAAGCTATGGAATGCAGTTTCAGAGCATACTTGCAATCGAAATGGACAAATGAATAGAAAATGAGAGCTGATGTAAGTACGCTTCTGGGTTTGTGCTTTCCGGTTACATGAATAAACGGATCCTTAAGGAGAATCCGTGTCAACCTGAAGCTGATTTCTTTTTAATCCTGGTTGTTAGGGTCAAATTTACCGGCTTGAAACGCCGCCCTACGTATCACATTTGGAAATAGACAGAAAAAGTTCGTGATCAACTGCCGGACCTCGTCGGATCTGCATTCTTGGACAACTAATTTATCCTGTTGGATGGATTCGGTGTTCTGGTTGACAAAAAAGCAAAAACCTATAAAATCAGATAAAAATGATAACGGAACCCTTTTGGATTATCTGTAAAGCATCTGGAACCGAAATTAATCATACTTATACAATTATATTTGTCAAATTATTAGAAATATGAGGAACCAGGAAAAAGTATCGAGATTTCTGTAAGGCTGTAACAGCAATTACGAGGCACATCCAAAAAATAGTGAGCCCAATAACGAACATATCAAAGAAACCACTAAATCAAGAAGAGAATCTAGACTGTTTGACAGAAGTACCTCAGGAATGTCCACCGTTATTTAAAAAAATCACTGGACGTTTGTTAAAACAGTCCAATTTTGGATGGGCACACTATCTTGGAAATAACCTAGGATCACCAGGAACAAGGATTTAGAAAGCATCCAGAGAAACGAATGAATAGGGGTCAAACGGAGTAATGAGTGCCAATTGTCGATGTCGCAAAGACTTTTTTGGCCAACTGAAAGGAACCCTTTGAATGATGATTCAGTAACACCAGTTCACAAATGACAATATCAAGTTCCCGATGCCAGGAGATATGAAAATAAAACTTACAACCTTTATTCATGAAGAGATAATCAGAACTTAACAGGTTTATTTATCTGCAGTGGCGAAACTGGAAGGGGTTTTAAACCAGCTGAGGGGCTGAAAAACACATGTACTGAAGGGTTTGACTGCAGAGTCACCGAAACTGAAAAGACAAGTACTGAAAAACATACTGCAACTTGTTTGCACAACATGAAAAGTGGAAGACGTTCAAAAATATTTCAAACGATAATTATTGTGCCCAAATAAAAAAGTAGTCAACGGAAGTCAGAGAATTACGGCAACCCAGACAGTCTGCCGCACAAGGACAACAAGAAAAAAGGATGTATCTCGCTTTCAGACGCCTAGCCTCTGGTACCATGAAGGGAGGATTTTTCGAAGGACAGCGCTAATTCGGAGCGACAGAATTATGACTAACTTGGTCTTCGCTCCAAGCCAAATACAAGATAAATGTCCTTAATCAAACCATCTTCTCCCCGCCTTCCTCCGGGGACCTCGGCTCAGACGACAGCATCAAAACATGGATCAGTGATGGGCCCACTCCCCGCACGGGAGCCGAGTGAGAGCGTTTCCTTGTCTAGCCTTCATCTAACATCTGTTTGAGCAGAGAAGTTTCACCACTGTAACGGTGGCAGGTCGCTTCAGTAAAGCATGAATAGTCCATATGTGATCTCAAATGATTCCTAGCAAAACCCCTGCGACAGTCTTACGGGTACCTGATTTCACAGTGATGAATTGGAGGTGCTTCAGCCATTGGCCACAGGCCTTTTAAAGGCCTGTTTTCCGAGTCCAACACAGAACATGTTTCATCGGGTTGATGAACTGTCCAGATTCCTGACCCTGTTATCCGCAGGCGCAAGGACTTATAGTGAATGTGGCTCATGTATACAATCCAGCAGAGTATTTAGCCATCTTGAGCACGTGTCAGGCGCAGCCATGACTTGCACGCATGCCACACAATCGCACCGTGCCTGCGCTATCTCAGTCGGTGTATGGCATTGATTCCCGGAAGTTTCTAGTGACGATGACCGTGTGTACCCGATTAGTTTTACTGCGCAAGACACTTTGGACCAAGTGGACGGGTGTTCGTGAAATCCGTGTCAGTCAGACCTCAAACGCTATTGAAATGACGTGCATTCTGCATGCAAGCCGACCTCGCGGGTGATGAGCCAACATCCGGACACGAATGTTATTAGTTTCAGCTGAAATATTGGATTTTTGAAGTTGACTTTCACCGAGCAAACCGCTATTCCGCTACTGTCTCCGTCTTTTGCGGTTTTTCCACTTTTGATTGTGGGAAGATATTATAATTGGGGGGCTACTTGGAGTATGGCTTTTTACATAAGTCACCCAAAGTTTCGGGTATCTGTTTCACTGTTGTAGGTAAAATAAATCCTCCGGAGCAGATTAATTCTTCGCATGAATATGTTCAAGTCCCTAACATGTGGGGGCACAAACTTTAGCACGTTCGTCTACCTCTACGTAAGTAAACGGATTGTGGCAAGCTTGTTATAATTTTCAACATTCGCAAGCATAACAACTGTCGCCTGACAGAACATATTATACGTAGCCACAAGGTTTATGAAGTCCACCACCTGACTATCCAGTTCTACAGGACAGCACCATGAAGAGTGCCTAATTGTTCGAGAAAATGAAGAGTTTCGGGGCAACACTGATGCAGGTACAGGAATCCAAAGGCCACCTCTGGAGCAGGGCTTGGCTCGGGTTTTATTAGTCCCGGGAGTATCCTCCATCGGTCTCATGAAGAGCTGGTGATAACGAACACTGACTCAGTAAGTGTGTAGTTTTAGTTGGGGATTTTAACTTCACAGGAGATCAACCGTCAATAAAGAGACTTCAGTGAGGAACTCCACATGGTGGCATTACAACAGGCACCAAAAATGGATCGAAATATACCTCCATTTCCTCAATATAGTACCACGCCACCCTCACCGGGAACCGCTCATGAACTCTTTGTCAAGGCAGTGGCGGATAACTTAGGGGCACTTCACATACCCACGGTTTGCATTGTCATCCTGAGGGTGACGATGTCGGGCTGGTATGCACCTGGGTTCTAGAAGGGTACTTTATCAGGTGACTCCACAAGGCCGGCCATACCAAGTCAGGTGCACCTGCAACATGTGCGAGTTCACACGATTGATGCTGCGTTGGGGAGATTTACCCCTTTCTGATTGTTGGTCATATGAACATTTTCAGCCCATTTTACCAAGACCTCATTACATAAGTAAGGCCACTCAGTGCGAAAAAGTCTAGAACAATTAAACGTCTGGCTGCGTGTGGCAGATCGGCGGTGTGATTACATTACTCATCTTTGAAACATCGCATACGCAAGTCCATGATCTTCTCGAGTGATTTCTCCGTGACGTCCAGTGAATAATTTTTCGTTTCAGTGAGTTGGTTTTACCGCTGAGCAACGTTTCGCTTTTCACGTGAAAACTTCGTCAGACCAAGTGAGCAAGCTGACCGGGTTTTAAGGCAGTAGGAAACAGAGCCGTGAGATCTTCCATGACCAGCTGACCTGATCAGTGTTGGGTTTCGGTCTGAAGGTGCTGTTTGCTGGTTAGTGGTGATGACAAACACGATAGATTGGTAGAGGGAGTTCGTCCTAAAGATGCATCTCCGACCTTACTTTTCCGGTCTAGCACACCCTAATGGAGTATCACCCTTATGGGTCATCACAGATTTTGTTCGTCTGTGTGAGTTGAGAGATGCCAGGATTGGTGAACTGGGGTTATGGGGTGGTTGGGCGGATCTTACTCTACTTGGATTTTGTACTTTTAGACCTAGGCCATTGTACTGACAACTTCACACCGCCTACTGTCATTCAGGCTGATTTAAGACCTCCCTCAATACAATTACCAGTTCTGCATCCTCTGTTCTATTCACGCTTGGACGCTTGGCGATTTTCACGGTATCGGCCACCAGTCGCTGTGGTGTGAATTTAACCCTGTCTCCACATTTTCTAGATCTATCCTGTACCCAGGGCCTAGTGCATGCCCTATCACCGCCAAATATTTGACTATCGCCTAATATTCATTTATGTTTCTGGGTTGTCTGTTAATGGATCGCTTATGCTCACCGATTCCGGAATGCAATTCTCTGGCTGTTTGACCTATCTAAACCTTCGTACAGTCGTTACGCTTTATTTTGTATACACGGTTCCTAGTCCTATCAACCGAAACGCGATCCTTCAACTGCACCAACATCGAGCGTGAAATCTTTCCCTTCTGGAGTGCTACTCTACTGATAGCCGTATTCAGTACCCTTCCAATGACTGCAGATGTCCCTGTTTTGTATGGAATGATTGCTGTTCCGATTCAATCCTCGTTGGACCTTGGTGTTGGCACCAATACCCGTCTTAGTTGCCGCCTAATTAAACCCGCTGGGTATGCGCTATCTTGAAGCCTCAAGTTGTGCTGCTTTTCGGTCGACCTCCTCTGTACACAGTGCTCTCAATCTCCTAAACATCGTTGGAACTATGCGACCATATACTGCTTTTGGATGTGCTGAAGAGTAGCTTGAGACCCCATTACATCTGTTGATTTCCGGTAAATAGTTACATTCAATTTTCCACTACTCTTATGTGTCCTGCTGTCAAGGAAAGGTAATGTACTCGATGTGGAATCTAGTTCCTTGCTAAACTTAACGTGAGGGTCCAAAGTGTTAAGATATTATAATAATTCGTGTGCCTTGTCCCGCTTTATCACAACAAAGTGTTATCTGCGTAACACCAGAAAACCCTCGGCGGACACCTGAATCCGTCCAAAGCTTTCTGTTCAAAGTCTTCCGTGTACATGTTGGCCAAAATCGGGCAATTTGGAGATCCTATCGCCAGACATTGTTCTTGAGAGTATATAACTGATTCAAAAACAAAGTGACTGAGGTTTAGTTATACTTTTATGCCTTCAACTACTTCGTCTACAGAGAGGTGTGTTCGTTATTGCAGCGTTCTGTCCCCAAGTTAGAGCCTTTTTGCTACTTCAAGAGTGTCTGCTTTAGGAGCATTCGCATACATTGAGTTGACACCAAGGCTAACGAGAGCTTCAGCTAGCTCTAATTCCAACCTAACTACATTTATATCAAAGTAACACGAATTTTGGATCTGTCTGGGTGACGTACCGGCAAGTGGTTTGATGATCCCTGTTAGAGAAAACTTTCTAGCTTATGTGGTGGTGAACCTATGCCGTCCACTATTGGTCTTATGGGGGCAACTTCCTCGTGAATTTTAGGCAGCCCTTAAAGTTGTGGTTGGAGTGACATTTCTGGGTACAACCGATGCTATTAGCCTTGCCCCAGATGGTTGATCACCGAATTCAACCGTACTTTCATTCATTATTGACGTAATCGTCCATTGCTAATTTGCCAGTAAAGTCCATCACCTACGTTTTGTTCAACTTTCTGCAGATAAACACTCTTACTTATGAAGACAGTGGCCTTACCTCCATCTGCGTTCGCAATTACACATGCTTCGGGTTGTTTAAGACCCTTCGCTCTGTTGGTACAGTATCTGGACTTTAGGACTGTGACCAACTGTACACGTCATTTATCCGCTTCCGTCAGAGGAAGCTTCTGAGACATGGACCCAACACTAGGATTGATCTCCTTTGCCCAAGTGACGGCCATTGTACTGACAACTTCACACCGCCTACTGTCATTCAGGCTGATTTAAGACCTCCCTCAATACAATTACCAGTTCTGCATCCTCTGTTCTATTCACGCTTGGACGCTTGGCGATTTTCACGGTATCGGCCACCAGTCGCTGTGGTGTGAATTTAACCCTGTCTCCACATTTTCTAGATCTATCCTGTACCCAGGGCCTAGTGCATGCCCTATCACCGCCAAATATTTGACTATCGCCTAATATTCATTTATGTTTCTGGGTTGTCTGTTAATGGATCGCTTATGCTCACCGATTCCGGAATGCAATTCTCTGGCTGTTTGACCTATCTAAACCTTCGTACAGTCGTTACGCTTTATTTTGTATACACGGTTCCTAGTCCTATCAACCGAAACGCGATCCTTCAACTGCACCAACATCGAGCGTGAAATCTTTCCCTTCTGGAGTGCTACTCTACTGATAGCCGTATTCAGTACCCTTCCAATGACTGCAGATGTCCCTGTTTTGTATGGAATGATTGCTGTTCCGATTCAATCCTCGTTGGACCTTGGTGTTGGCACCAATACCCGTCTTAGTTGCCGCCTAATTAAACCCGCTGGGTATGCGCTATCTTGAAGCCTCAAGTTGTGCTGCTTTTCGGTCGACCTCCTCTGTACACAGTGCTCTCAATCTCCTAAACATCGTTGGAACTATGCGACCATATACTGCTTTTGGATGTGCTGAGGAGTAGCCTGAGACCCCATTACATCTGTTGAATTCCGGTAAATAGTTACATTCAATTTTCCACTACTCTTATGTGTCCTGCTGTCAAGGAAAGGTAATGTACTCGATGTGGAATCTAGTTCCTTGCTAAACTTAACGTGAGGGTCCAAAGTGTTAAGATATTATAATAATTCGTGTGCCTTGTCCCGCTTTATCACAACAAAGTGTTATCTGCGTAACACCAGAAAACCCTCGGCGGACACCTGAATCCGTCCAAAGCTTTCTGTTCAAAGTCTTCCGTGTACATGTTGGCCAAAATCGGGCAATTTGGAGATCCTATCGCCAGACATTGTTCTTGAGAGTATATAACTGATTCAAAAACAAAGTGACTGAGGTTTAGTTATACTTTTATGCCTTCAACTACTTCGTCTACAGAGAGGTGTGTTCGTTATTGCAGCGTTCTGTCCCCAAGTTAGAGCCTTTTTGCTACTTCAAGAGTGTCTGCTTTAGGAGCATTCGCATACATTGAGTTGACACCAAGGCTAACGAGAGCTTCAGCTAGCTCTAATTCCAACCTAACTACATTTATATCAAAGTAACACGAATTTTGGATCTGTCTGGGTGACGTACCGGCAAGTGGTTTGATGATCCCTGTTAGAGAAAACTTTCTAGCTTATGTGGTGGTGAACCTATGCCGTCCACTATTGGTCTTATGGGGGCAACTTCCTCGTGAATTTTAGGCAGCCCTTAAAGTTGTGGTTGGAGTGACATTTCTGGGTACAACCGATGCTATTAGCCTTGCCCCAGATGGTTGATCACCGAATTCAACCGTACTTTCATTCATTATTGACGTAATCGTCCATTGCTAATTTGCCAGTAAAGTCCATCACCTACGTTTTGTTCAACTTTCTGCAGATAAACACTCTTACTTATGAAGACAGTGGCCTTACCTCCATCTGCGTTCGCAATTACACATGCTTCGGGTTGTTTAAGACCCTTCGCTCTGTTGGTACAGTATCTGGACTTTAGGACTGTGACCAACTGTACACGTCATTTATCCGCTTCCGTCAGAGGAAGCTTCTGAGACATGGACCCAACACTAGGATTGATCTCCTTTGCCCAAGTGACGGCTTTATTTGCTGTGAAATTCAATCCTTTATCTAACAGACAACAATCCTTGCCACGTATCTATCTGATAAACTGAATACGCTGAAATAGTTAACAGATGGCCTACTCTTTCTATTGGCTTACTAGAACAGCCAGTCGTGGAAAGCAGTTTATCAAACTTACGCGCTTTTTTGTCTTTGTCCTGTTCACCTTGGGCTGCGGTCGCTTTAGTATTGAGTCAAAATCTGTAGGTGAAAGTGCTGAGTGACAATCTTGGTTGAAACGACGTAAGCGGTGTCAAAATCGAAATGTTGCCCAGCAGTTAACCCACCAAACCTCTCTGTAATGACGACCGCCCAACCGGTCCAAAACATTTCCAGATTGAATCACTTTTCCTTTTCAGCTACTTGAAGGACGATGGTATGTTGAATGGTCCAAATGCTTTTCTGCGCTACAGTGCTTATGTTCTCAAAGTTTCTCATATCTGTTCACCATACCACTCCGTCAAGACTTCCCATGTCCTAAAACGGAGTTTACAACTTTTTAAACTTGCCTAAAGGCTATCTCCATGGCGGAATTTTGAAATTCCCCAGTTTCCAACTCAGTTCTCCAGCTGTTCGTGGACAAGCTGTTTTGGGTCGCTAGCCACGATCAATCGTCTGAAGTGGTCTCACCAACCGACGTGATTTTGCATCAGAAAACATTCGAATCCAAAACGGTTTCTGCTCTTCAATATTACTCGGTTGTTTGTGATTTTTCACCCCATTTTGTCCGTGGGATTCCGATCAGACATATGGAATAATATAGATTGACAACCCAAACATACTGCTAATGTAACGTTCAGGTTACGATCGCTTACAGCGCAGAAGAGGGCACGATCGCCAGATAAACTGCAGTCTTTATGTCTACGTACAAGTTCTGTTCACTCCAGACGCGTTTCTCATGGCGACCTAATGCTTTTCTTTAAATGTTGACATTCATTGCACTTTCAGCTTCCATATCTGTGAGTAGGGTGCTGCCAAGATGGCACAAGTTTGTGCACAACCTTGCCTCACACCGATTTAGCACAATAATTGAGGTATCATATCAAACCTCTGGCGCATACTAATGAAGAATGGATGTCTTGAAAAAAAACATTAGTGAACAGAATGCTGAAGACAGCCGTTATGATTCCTTTTCTAAGGCGTGAAAATAAAGAGGAGTCATCTGCAAACAGTAGCAGTTGGGCATTTATTTGGTACGGCAATGTTATGACCAGGAAGTACATCGAACTGAACTGGTGTGTCGTCTTTGGAATGGATGGATGTCAAATAGAGATTTAGTAGAGATGGAATTAGAAGGTTGCCCTTTTTCACTTCGGCAACGAGTAATAAATCATTCAAGACAGTTTCAAAGGCTCGAAGTGTGATCTTAACCCCAACGCGAAAGGTTTTTCTAAGGTTGACAGATTGGTCTGGATAGACAAGCCTCTGTAGAATGGTCGATTGATCCCGTTCACGACATTTTCCTTGAATCTTTTTGCGGAACAAATTAAATCGATCGTAATTCGACTGCCTGGAACTTCATACTAAGATTCAGGAACTTGTTCTTCCAGAATGCCACTAACCAGTTAATTAAAGCGGTACAAGAGACATATATATATTTTTTCTCAAAGGAAACTACTCACAAGGTTGCTGAAAACTCTTCGACAGCCCACGACCGGTTTCGCCCTTCTTGGGCTCATCAGGTAGGCGCAGTCCCCGAGTTTCCGTCAACCTTATGTTCTACTTGGACCCAAATTGGACTATTTTCGACAGATACACTCATTTTACAAATAATTTGGTTTTCACGAGAATTTCTGAATTTCTCTCTATCCTACAACTGAATGTGCTGCACTTAGGCTGCCTCATGTTTCAGTTGGCACGATATTCGAGATATCGCTGCTCTGCGGTTGCTATACATTTTCTGTCGATTTTCTTTCCTAACATACAAAGGAATCCTCGTTCACGCTCTCCGGAATGTCTTACTGCTCGCAAGTGCTACATAGCACATTAGGACTGTTATTCTGAAAGCTCGGTTGTCCCAGCCGCAACAATTTCACGGGAGGGTCGCCTAGTTTTGCCGCTCTGACCTGATCCAATTGGTTTATGATCTCAGAAGCAATGCGTTTTGGTATATGAACCGATTAGGTGTTAATTCTCTGTTACAGCATTTATAATTCACAGTAGATGGGTCGTTTTCATTGCACAAATCTCGCACCCGCTTTTGCTTTCCTTTACTCGTATCCTCATCAGTTGCTTGGACTTGTGTTTGTATTCGGACCGACTTGCTTTCCAGTGTGTTTGGGACCTATCCATCCTCTGCGCTAGAGCTTCGGTATGTTCTCCTCGTTCTTCGGCTTTCTTATACCTGATCCAGGACGTAGTGGTGACCCGGCACACGTAAGTATGCAGTGTGATCCGTGTCGTAATAAGCTCTGTTCTGTTGGTAGTGTGAGGAGATTTGGGATTTTTGTGGTGATTTCGTCCTGTAAGTGAAGTCAATCTATGCTGAAAAGCCGAGAAGCACTATGCTCCTCGGCTTTTCAGCATAGATTGGCTTCACTTACAGGACGAAATCACCACAAAAATCCCAAATCTCCTCACACTACCAACAGAACAGAGCTTATTACGACACGGATCACACTGCATACTTACGTGTGCCGGGTCACCACTACGTCCTGGATCAGGTATAAGAAAGCCGAAGAACGAGGAGAACATACCGAAGCTCTAGCGCAGAGGATGGATAGGTCCCAAACACACTGGAAAGCAAGTCGGGCTCTGTTCTTTCTGTGTACAACATATTAAGGTCTTCTTTATAATAACGACGTAATCCCTGCCTAATTTTCTACTAAATCCCTAGTTCCATATTTGACCACGTCTTTGCTTGTCGGAGTTCGAATGTGGCACGCGATGCTAATAGTCGCTAATTGATCCGCTTTCGAGTGGACCTGGACACAAAAACTGTGCAGCAAAAAGATGGATTCATTTGGCAGTGCACACCTGACCATTTTCGAGAGTTGATCTTGCAATTCGTTCTTTCCCTCGCCTGTCTGTGAGGGGTAATAGGCACTGAAGAATGACCCATCATTCTCTGATTCGTATGACCTGCAATTGTACCAACTTGTTTTGAACAAGCGACCGGTCCAAACTTGATGCTATAACAGCACCCGTCCAGTCCTCTAGAGTTGAGATTCGTACTGCACCTTCTGCACCAAAGAGCCATGTAAAAGTTCCTAGGGATGCTGGTCATCGAGCTGTTGTTAGCCATTGTCGTCCTTAGGATGACAATGTCGGAAATGCACTGACTAGAATACAGTTGTTTACTTATGAAAGGTGTATTGATGAGCAAAGTGATGATGCAGATAGTCTGGCTTAGAAAACACGCGCTTCGACCGGTCAAAGCCGAACTAGGGAAGTCGTCCTTTTGTGCTGTAGCACTGAGGTGTGTAACCCCTCAGATCTTTTCACACCTGAGTGGACATTTCTTCACTAGCCCTTTTTTGAGTTCCTCCATGATTCAGTTGCAGTCACTCACACTTGCCCGTAGGTTGTCCCGACTGTGGGATTTCGGTGTCGCAGATTTTGAACTCCATTTCCCAGATGACCAGCTGCTTTGCACGACAGCCTAACCAGCGAAGTTTATTTCGTAACACAGATTGCATTTGAATCCCGTGTCTGATTTATGAACACACCAGATTCCAGGAATTTGTTTTCTTTCCCCTGAGAGTCCAAGAGGAAACGTGCATTTTCCACAGCTGCACCGAGTTTACTTGTTCAATCAGCGCTGCCGAATTCAGGCAACAAAGTGAAACGACAACTGTCATTCAGACCATATGCGGGAACCATGTTGCAGATGTCCGGTTAGTACGAACGTGACACTTGTAGTTGATGCGGTCATTTCCGTAAACAGTTTTCATAAAGCACACATGAACGATGAGTTTAGCTGTTCTCGTTGACACTCGTCCACAACACAATCAAAGCCCAAGCGTCCTTGTGAAAACTACTGTATTATCACTGTATGGGCGCAGTAAATTAGTCATAAGGCTGCTGAAAATCCTAAACGAGAGGTTAGTCGGGGTTCCAAGTGACTCTCAAGTCAAACCCGAAGTGATGTGCGAGTTAGTGCATTTGGTATTTTGTCACCTTAAGAGACACGTTTCACACACTTTATTTGCATGGAATTCACCTGTTTCATGGCTTTAGGGTAAGAGTTTAGAAGAGAACAGAATATCGTATCTGACTAATGCATTACCCATGGAGTCGCGATCCGTTTGGTCCGTGTTGGGGCTCGGAAAGTGGGAGTGCTAAATAAAGGCCGAATTTCATCAACTGGTGAACTAAATTCGCAAAGAACTTTGGTGTCAGGTAAGCGGAGTCCCGGTCGAATCTCTCTTTTACGCCATTCTTCAGAACAATTTTCAGCAACCTTATAAGTAGTATGGTACGCCAAGAAAATATAATTCGGTATTGTAATTATTTTGCCGATTAAAAAATTGAGGTGGACTTTGAGCAGCACGTTCACTTAAGACATACAAGCGATGGATTGTACTCTACTTTACTTAAAGCCAACTCAGTCTGCAAGTGAGCGTTTTAAGTGGGATACGAAATTGTTTATAAATAAGGAGATAGTTATTTCTCGTTATTTCCCTAAGATGAATGTAGTACCAGTGTGTTCGTCTCTCCGTTCTTTTCCTTGCCCCCAACTATGCATGCGAATTTAATGATTCTGTCTTTTTTAACGCCTCCACGTGACCGTCTTGTGAATTCAGTGTAGAGACGCTATGAGAAGAGCTCTTTGTTAAGTAGAAACGACGGTAAAAAGCAGGGGGTGCTTTTGTCGATGCTGTTGTCAATTAGATACAATGGGACGCAGTAGAATACTGACTTTGAAAAGCGAAGGTGGATTCACAGCGAATTCCGTAAGAAAAGGTCGATTACGTTAGGTGCGTTTGAAATAGATGAAAACGACTAGAGTTTGGATTGCATTACGTTAAGCTCTACTGAATATTTCTGATGTTGTAAGGTCTTGAGACCTGGTTTACCAGGTAAGATGTACGATAGACGTGTCAGTTAACCTGCAATAGGGCCGGGAATACGCAAAACCCCTCGGAAATTAGAGCGTTTACTAAAACAAGTAACCAGAAAAGCGTTTTTAGTTAAAAGTGATAATGACATGGGTCAGTCTACCGACATTTTACAGCAGGTGCATCCACATGGTGCACATACTTGAAAAATAAACAAACAGGATAGTTAGTGTCCTAACTCAAGAATATGGTCTCCCAGAGTGTCGGAAGAGGAAAACCGTGCATTATTCATTTAGTGGCAACGAACTATCAAGGTGGCAACAGTATAGCATTAGAAAATGGGGTCAATGGATTGGCTGGCTGCTGCAGTTCGACTGTTTAATAATGGACGTTATCAATCACGAACAGAATTACTACTTATATGGCCAGAGTTGGCACAGTATCTGGACGATCCTGTCAAAACTCCGTCCTAGACATTACTCACAACACCAACAAATACTCAGGCTCAACTTCCACGTTGAAACTAACGAAAATCACTCTAAGCTATTCAGAGAAATGCTGATTGTATTGATGGTAAAATGTGTTCGGTACGGTTGAAAAGCTCGATGACTAAATCAGTGGATATCTGGACGAACCCAGCCACGGACAGTCCCTCAAAGTGCAGAGCGGCTGGGTACAGTAGTCCAACAGAAGAAAAACATCTCAGGGTGGAGCGCTTCTGTCAAGAATGTTTCTCCTCTTCAGAAGGAACCGATTCAGTAAAAGCAGACTTAGGTTGAAAGTTCGTGGTTGTTTTGATTCATACGATTGTATCCAGCGACAAGTACATATGTTTACCAAGTTGTACTGGTGTAACGCTGGATACTACTGATAGGACGTATGCGAGTAGTATGTTTCACCGTAAATCCGCTTCGAGTCTCTTGAAAAATGAGATCTAAAACGGAATTTGTGAAGTCGCATTTGCTTGCATTTGCGCAACAGTCAAGAATATCCAGGAAAGTTCAAGAAGACGTGTTCAAGGAGAAGATGGGTACTTAATATCAGTAAAAAAGATGCAAATGAGAGTTTCGCTTCCCTGTCCAATAGTATGTAACTGTTCACTTGGTGTTTTCTAATAAATGATTCCGCAGCGAAGGCCTTCTTCCTTTCACTGGTAGGTGCCATTTACAGGCGTACAAGATTGTTGCACTTCTAACACTCCCCTTATCTCAGAAGAGTCAAAGCAGTCCTTCAAAACAAATGAATCCTAGTTGACTGAATCTGTTTTGTCCTTTGGCAGAATGCATACACTTTGCTTCCTGATGGTTTCCATTTCGGAAGGGGAACCTTCATATTGGACACATTATATCATTTTCGGGACGGCTTTCCCTCCATAAAGGAATTCAGCTGTTTGTGATCACTTTGGTCATTAGCACAAAACGATAATTTGGTGACTTGCAAACACCCGTGAACGTCTTGTCTACTTATTGTGATTGTGGCCTCCGTTACTCTTGCGCGATCCACTGACGTTTGTCGCAAAACTGAAGAATTACCCTCAACTCCCTGGTTGACACTACATCACTGAACTAGGTACTTTGAAGTGCATAGAAATCAACGGAATAGGCGATGGGAAGTTCCGTACAACACGATGACCCGGATGTTAATCATAACAAGCCAGTAGAATAAGACAAGATGTGAAATGCCTACTGGAAATTAATAATCTACCCTAAAGTCTTGTTAGAGCCCCACTTGGGACCGTGAGGAGACGACATTGATCGGGATGAATATTTGGAGATGATATAAGTAGTTTCAAGTTGCGATCAGAGGAACATGTTGCATTGAGTAAGTTGGAAGGCATGCTTCATGATCCATCAGGAATATTTCGCAAATCTCCTTGCCACTTTTTCGCGAACAAGTTGTTCACATAGTTTCAAACATGTTGCAAAAAAGTTTGGGCGAGTTAACGCAGTGGCTTCGCAGGAAATGTCGATACCGAATGTGTTACGATAAATCAACTATTCCAGTTCAAAGATGTTTACGTTCTCATTCGTCGCATGCACCAGATTTTCACAAGGCATTTAATGCTTCTGAATTCATCGTGAAACTTCCGAGAAATTTAAGGTTAGCCTTTAATCACATCTCGCAGGTTTTGCGCAATAAGCGAGGCGCTTTAGGCGGGTTCCAGTGCATCTTGAATTCTTGTTTCTGAGACACAGCACACATCAATGCCAAGCGAGTCCAGTGTAAGTGCAAGAGCAGCTTGTTGTCCTGCTTGCTTCAGAGTGCGAACATTGAACGCGGCCAGATAGAGTGGGTGTCGAGGCTTGAGGACTGATATGGAGATTCCTGAAGATGTCGGCACCATGTGACGAGCAGATGCTGCACGCAAAACCGATGCATGACGAACGGAGTCATCAGTCCTAAGTGCTGGGCCTACAAGGAGAGAGTTATTAATGGGATGGGGAGAGGGGGAAGAAAAAGTATGTGGAGGAGAAAGAAGGGAGGTGTCAGCAGTAGCCTGTTTTCGCTATCCGCCCTGTTGTATGCAGCAAGTAAGGCGGTCCGGCTGATGTCACCACGCGACGGCCGATGTGGCATGAGTTTATTTGTATGTATGCACTTCACGGTCGTACGTGGGATACTGTTGAGGCGCCTACACATAGACAGGAGGACGATTAGGGTCCCCAACCAAAGCCTTTGGCTCAAAAGCCTAACCGCAAGGCAGCGGTGCTTGGCGGGAAATGCAAATGCATTACCATTTATACGGGACAAGTCGCCACATATTCCAACCTGCAGGACCAGGAAACTGTGTTCGTCAGACCTCTAGCTATTGACCAACCTGGTATGATAGACCCCGGCAGTGTCGCGAGGACGCAACCCAGTATAGCTAAATGGGTCGATGAGATGCGCAAACCGTCACACCATGGTAAGGTCCAGTCTCTTGGTGACGGTATGAAGAAATTCACGAAACGTTTGGGTGCTGTCGGTGCTACTCGTCTTCCAGGATGAGGACCGCGTGGTCCTCACTGCGCCTGGTTGGAGACGCTGCAAGATATGGCTTCTAACAGATGTCAGTGGTGATCTTGTTGTCAGTTTCCATCCAGATTGCCTGAGTGAGTGCTTTGAGGTGTGGGCCCTTCGAAAGGATTGTAGTAAGCCAGAACTTAGTCCCTTCTTCGTCCCACTTTATTGTTTTCTTCATAATAAGGCTTTCAATTAAATCATGGTTGTACGGCATCGGAGCATCGGTGCTGAACACTGATTTCATGCTGTCGATGATGATGAGTTTCAGTGCCGCATCTTTGATGGAAATTTCATCCCAGAAACTTGAGCAAACTTTAGCTGATAGGGAACAGGTAGAACATGTTTGCTTGTTTGGATTCTGGGGTAAAGATGATACGCAGAAGGGAATTCACGTGACATACGTGAAGCGCTTACTAGGTAAAATAGTCCACTTCACTTCCGTACTAGCATATTTGAACGTACAAATGTCACACGTAGCTTTCGTGGAACATAATAGAGCCACCCTGGATTTCTGATCAAAACAACAACAGTTCCTCTGAAGCACGCAGTAACCTTTATTGTTTATAACTGCAATGAATTTCTCAAGCATGAGGCCCAGCGTGCAGGGTGATGTTCACCCAGGTAAATTATCGATCAGACAAGGGTTGTTTATGACACATTGGATTAAGGTCAAGTTTTCTTTTTTTTGAATTTGTTAATAACACAAAAACAACTTAGCTAAAGCCTAAACATTCGTAAAGTCGAACTACCGTAATCTCCTTGGCCAAAGTCATAGGCATTCGTTGTAGACCCTTTCTCGTTTCAACAGCGCCTAGGAGGATGGTTCGTGTAAAAAAGCAGTCTTTATTAGAGTGGTGCGGTTTCGACAGAGTTACGTTCCACGACGGCGAAGGAATTTTCATTGTTTTGTACATGACTAAAGTCACTGATTTTGCATAAAACGTTTGATTTTTAAGTAAGTAGGCAAGGCTTACACACACTGCCTGTCACATGCCACTCACCTGCTCCACCGAAAGGGAGGACTTCAAGTTAAAACAAGCCACACAATTTTCTTGACGGGAGAATGATCTTGAGGCTGCTGAAAACGGTTCGCCACAAATGTAGACTAGTGTAGGATGGCACCGTATATTTTGTTTCTGGGTGCTTGAAGGCAGTGAGGTAACCCGGGACACTGTTCGAGTAGTTGAACCGAATAGTCGACGGATTATTCTTGAAGCTTGATTTGAGGATACGGAGATTTCAACTAAAGTTCATTCTCCTCCTATTCTTTGCAAATGTGTTCTTCACCTGTGCGGCGAAAATTTTTTTCGGCAAAAAAAGATTATAGCAACTTTTTGCCTATCTCCAGATAGCAAAATATCATCCATTACCATTTTACTATTTATCTATGGAAAGGTAGAGCACTGTTCACTACAGATACAGCCGGAACTCTTACTGAAAATTCCCGCATGTACACAGAGCATGCAAAGATGAAAACATGTAAGCATGTGCCTTTGCTGCATGATGTCTTGGCACGTTTGCCCGTTTCATACTTTATGGAACGTCAATAAAAGGTAAAAATGCGTCCTAATTACTGAAAATTTTGAAACAATATCAAACGTGTGACTCAAAGGACAAATTACCTCAAAAAATGAGTGAAACTGCCCCTGAGAAAGAGCCATTGAAAAACCTAAACCGCATGTGCGACCGCGTGTTGGTTGGATCCTGGAATTTAAGGGTGATCGGCGTTATACCCTGCCTTATCGCAATTATTTGATACTACTGAACGACTACTCGTAGCCGAACGGTTTAGGAATCGCACTGGAAGCTGGAAGGTCGCGGGCTCGAAGCTCCTTGGAGTTTCATGAGATGCGCACTGTAGGGATTCCTAGATTTCAGCAGTGATTGGCTTCACTTATTGAATGAAACCTCAGTTTGAAAAATCCCAAGGGAAAACCAAAGATTCCAGGTTCCTTAAATATTGATGCTGTTGATTGATGAAATAGGCGATTCAGTAAAGCTATTTAGTTGTATAAAATCTTGATTTTCCGTGCAACTTTCTCCTCCCCAGATGAAGACTCTCCTGGCTGAATTTGTTTATCTGACATATGGTTAAAGTCAGCCTGCACTTCTTATGTTTATGGAGGCAGCACGCGGTTCAAAAATCTTTACAAAACGGCCTAATTTTTCCCTTGAATATTTATGTTTTAGTACAGATATATGAAATTCAAAAAGTGAAGAGAATCCTGATTTATTTCATACTTGATTGTTTGGATTAAAAAACTATCAATTGTACCTACAGCCACATCCATGAAGTAAGTGTGCGAAGTAGTCCAGATGCTACTCGGCGTAAGCATACGGGACGGCTGAAGCTTCGCCTTACTTTACCGTACAGTAAAATCGTGATGAAATGTAATGCAACAGGATTTCGCTCCTTTTGGGCCGTGTCATCTGTCTATATCCATGGTCATGAGAAGATTCGATTCCCGGACATCAGAACTGCTACTACAGCTTCACAACTGTACACGTGAACCGCATGAATTCTCATGACTGAACAGGCATAATTGTCCACGAAGTGATGTTCTTGATTTTACCCGATTTCTCGAACAAGGATCCAGTAATTGCTCCGGCTGTGTTGATGTAGTGACCTAGCTGTACGGAATTCACTGTCAGGTGGCATTACAAAGGCTTAAATCTTGTTAGGCAATTTTCAGTCAGTTGTAGGCTATTGCGAAACTGAGAGAACTAAAATTCACACCTGATGTGGACTCATCAGAATAAGTGAGCCAGGATAAATCGGTGGGGGGTGGTCAGCAAACTTGTGAGAAGTTTGCTTTATAAAAGGAGGACTGTTCAAATGAGAATAGTAGAATTTTTGGATTACATACATTCAGCAACCACTTACAATTCAAACTGGACTATCAAGCACTGCGCCGCTGGATTATTGCTCTTTTCAAGGATAGCAGTGGGCTCCTCAGCTAGCGGTTGTCTAGCCTGTTTGGGTTCATCTGGGCGAAACAAACGGTCACAGACAACTGGAGTGAATCGATAGTAGTGCCCATTTTCAAAAACGGTACTCGCAGTGAATGTAGTAACCACAGAGGTGTTAGTTTGACGTCTGTCGTGACAAAGCTTCTGGGGTCGCTGGTTCTTCGTCGTCTTACGGTGGCATACGAAACACTGACTCGTGAGAATCAAGTGGGATTTCGACCGGGTAGAGGCTGCGTCGACCACATCTTCACACTCTGTACTATACTTGCTCAACAGGGTATGCCCCAGAAGTTTGTAAACATAATCCGACCCCTATATTCACATACTTCAAGGTGGATGGGAGTGTATGATGATGAGTTCACTAAGAGCTCCCCTACAAAAGATGGAGTCAGATGAGGATGTCCACTCTCCCCATTCTTGTTCAACTTCGTCATTGATGAAATAATGAGGCGAACGCTGGACGGTATTCAAAGATCCGATGTTCAAATTGTTGCTGGTGAGAGTGTTGTCTATCTGGAGTACGCAGATATCATCGCCTTCATCTTTGAAAGCCAAAGCGAAGCACAAGCCCTGTTGAATAGGCTGACCACCACCATACCATCTTTTGGCCTTGTAAAGTCATGCTTCAGAACGTACAGTCTCCGAACGTATGCTTTGGAATTCAGGGAGAATTAAAGGAGGTTGTGGAAAGCATTACATACCTTGGTAGTTATTTTAGCTCTGACGAAAGTGTGCCTGATAAATACAGTGCAAGAATCTCAAAGGCTCGAATCACGTTTGCTAATTTGTGTCACATGTGGCGTCAAAATGCATCTAACTAGATCTTAAGGGTCGTGTTCACCAGGCTACAGTAAAGACTGTGTTGTTGTATGGGCGCGAGACATGGCCTCTGCGGACAGATGGTGTGAGGCATCTTCAGGTTTTCGACCACCGATGTCTCAGAAGCGTGGCTGGTTTTGGATGGCGTCAGCGTGGCGATTAGAAAACAGGTATTTTGTTGTGCTGCAGGTACTTCAGTCAGGGAAAACATCCAGCATCACCGGCCACGATTGCTCGGCCATGTGCTACGCATACTGAAACTCAGTCAACCGAGACGAATACTAGTCTCCATGCCGCCTTCAGGATGGCGCAAACCGCGAGGTGGACAGCACATGACTTGGCAGAAGGGCGTGAAAGAGATCACGGAGAGTTTGGGTGTTGTGGGTGTTATACACCTTCAAGGAAGGGGTCTCCGTGACGCCAACTGTGCTGGACTGGAGAAGTTGAAAGAAATGGCAGCTAATCGATGTCAGTGGCGTTGGTGATGTCGGTTTCTTTCCAGATTGTCTGATTGAGTGGTTGGAGTGTAGGCGTTTCAGAATGCTTGCCATAGGCCAGCACTAGGTCTCATCCCTTACCCACTCCCTTTCTCTTCTTTTCATTCTGGGGCTTTTAATATAATTATATATGTATATATAATTGGACGAACTTTATGGTTGTACCGCAGTGATGTTGTTGCCTTTGATGACGATGATGAGGAGCGTACCCGTTTGACATATCACTTAAAGGATAATTTGTCCTCCGGCCACCGAGTTCTACTCATTCGAGACACGATTCAAGACATAACATCTGGCAACCAGTTTGTGGCTGAACGCACGTCACTAGTTATTCCGTACGTGAGATGACGGCAAGATATTTTTCCTGGTGACTTTTCCATAGAACCCTTTTTAGGAGACAATGACTGTCCCCGTAAGCGAATTAGAGCGAGCACTCAAAACGCCACTTAAATTTCTGGCTAATGGCAGATGCGCCGAAAAAGTTTGAAACCTTGAGCACATCTAATAACCACTGAAGTAGGCGTCAAGAGGTCTTCAGAAGATGGTTTCAGTCGGAAAATGCCTCTTTCCGGGAGGATGTCAAGCGATGATCCATCTGACTCGTAAAAAATGTAGGCGATTGAATATACGCCATGAAATTTCTCAGAATCTCGGCACTGTTGAATGATTCAATGAATGATTGCCTGAAAATAAAGTTCTCTACATTCCTGAAAGTTTGTGACTCGGTTTATAACTGCATCGGCAGTTAAGCAGCACTTTGAAGTAATAGACAGGTTAGATACTTCAGAAGGATGTCTCTGTTGCAGAAGAACGTTACTGTGTTTGCAACCAGCTGTTGAACGTTACGGCGAAAAACATGGATGCGAGGACTTGAAGATAGCAGCCTGAAACAAGTGCACCCGGAAGTTCGTCTTTACAAATTGTCGTCATGGCAGAGCATACTGATTGATTGAGAGTACTGTTGTTGCCATGTTTGGTTCAGCTGAGTACCCCCAATCTTGTTGAGGGTTTTAACAGTAATCGCACAGGGTGGGGTTTGCCCCATTAGTGACCTCTGACAAGAGGTTTATCCTACATCATCAAAGGTGATAAATTTTTCTGAGTCACAATCACTGAACCAGACTTTGAAAGTATCCCACAATGCTGATGTGTTGAAAACTTCATTGTAAATCCAGTCGATCAGCTTTATCGAGAATGCAGTAACCTTGTAGTAAGGACAAGTGCGTCCTGAACTGTAGCACTTTCCTTCTTTCATTCCGTCTCAACGAATGCATTGTGCTTTTATTCGAGTTCCGAATGTGTGAATTTGAATTTTTTGAATTAAAACAGTATGAAAAATGATATGATGTGGCAACATGTGATACAAACTGCAATTATAATGTTTACTAATGCGCATATAACATAAATGATATAATATTGCAGTTACAATAATAATATGATGATGTAACATAACATGCATAATATAATTTATAAATTATAGCGTACGATGCCCACTATATAGCATAGTCAACATAATATATAGCATAGTATAACATAGTAAGATAACATAATATATAACACAACATAATATAACATATAAATTATTGTGAAGGAGAGCTGCTTCTGAGGATCGAAAGAATGCGCATTTAGAAAAACGTCTTTCGTGCACAGAACTTGTGCCACTGCATTTTTAACACTGACCTATTCTCCAGACGCCCCTAAAAATAGTGCCCCTGAGCAGTCATATGAGTGAAACTGTGTGCAAACACAATTCACTGCTTCGTATAGTCCGGCACTGGTTTCCGTTCTGTTCACCAAACATCCCTTGGTTCAAGTCCGATACATGGTGTCAGGCTGGAGGAAACACGTTGCCTGGATCTCGTTTGGGTTAACGTTGTGGCCGTTCGCACGTGCTTGTGCACCCATCTATGGATATGCAACCGGGTGCTGATGTCACGTTGTGTAGCTTTATCGGGTTCATGTGCAACTACGTCACTAGTGTGTGGATCGGTTAGTTTTCTGTGTACCTGTCTAGGCCTGGTTACCCATAACCATGTCTGTGTGCCCCATGCGTGCTGCCTGTGTAACCTGGACCCGATCCGCACAACGGTGGCATGTGCACACACACACACACACATGTTCACGTTCAGGCTTCCGGCACAGGTCGTTAGCTAGCTAGCCAGCCAGCCAGTCAGCCGGCCGGCCGGTCAAACCGCCGCTTGCTAACCGTCGACGTAAGATTAGTTGAACTACGCCGACAGTTGTCTTTCTCTCACTCTCTCTCTCCACTGTAAACTATAAGTTCAGCACGACGGGTTAGCATCATCAGTGGTAGCAAGCGTATAGACCGTGCTGCCACCTGGAGCATTCTCCAACCCGGAAACTCATACTCGGTTCGGCTGTCCTACTGACAACGGCGTGTAGGACTGTGGCGAGGTGCTACCTGGTGCCACATAACCTAACATGAATAGCCTGGAGCGACAGTTCACACGTCAAATATTCGACAACTGTGACGCAGTGTGGCAAACACTCTGTTTCAACTTCGTTCCGTTGCATCAAACGCCTTAATTTACCTGAGATGGAAACTACATTTGTCCGTCTAATTAACATCTAGTGGAACCAATCGATCCCGAGAAAAATTGGTTGTCTACTTGGATGATGTATTTATGCATTCTAGAACCAAAAGACTCACAGTTACACAAGTGTCATTCACCATTAAAACAAGCATATTTTCTTACAGAATTCTGCACTTTTCCGTGGTCCGTGCAGGAAATCACCTTTGGATTTGCACAAATAATTGGGACATACATTCGTTCATCAAAATGACAAACTGTTTATGGAACCGCAATTCGCAAAGCATGGATCCTACTTGTCAAAATGGACAATATGCTGAGACTACCTGGTCGCTCAAAGTGATCTTGTCGAGAGCTGTCAAGACACTGCTGGCACTGTGCTGTTCAGCGGCGATAGTATATCTCAGTTTCTTCCTTTTTGGAGATCCACTGTTCCTAGATTCTTGCCAACCAGGACTCTACCTAACAAATTCAGATTTGCCTGGGTTTCATGTGTTCACAATACAAAACATTATGTCTCATAAACGATTCGGCTCGAATGTCAGAGCTCGAAACCATCAATTATCGATTTCGCTGGATTTAGAAAACCATACTTTATCTCGCAAAGTCAATCGAGACATGTTCCATGGCGCGGCAAATGATTTATGGAGTACTGAGTTGCAAACAAACGTGAATGGTAAGTTTTTTGTCATTTTGGACTTTTCTGTAGATCAATGGACCGGTTCATCAGCTTTTTTTGCGTGCTTGATCATTGTTTTGGCAAACTGTTTGCATTGACATTTACATGGTTCGGCTCTGTCCTGGTGCGCACACGATTGTGTAGACCTCACTTTTTTCGGCTGGCATTTGAACGAATTATCCGCCGTTCGTTCGTACATATCAAGACTAATTTGGGTTTTTCTCTTCAGTGCAGTTGAGTTGCGTGCAATTTTCTTTCTACTTACTCCATTTGCACCATTTATTCAAGACCTGGTCCATGGGTCACGGCAAAGCGCGGTATACCCGGTATACTATCGTATTTTTCCAGAAACTTATCCCAGTATGGAAGATTCTACAATGTAGAACACTTATTTCGTGTAGAGTTCGGTGAATTGTCTTAGGCCAACGTCAGTCTCAGGCACGCGAAAGGACCGTTAGCACCAAATTAACAAGCATGAGTTTCACACACTGTTCTACCCATCACTTGCATTAAGTTATCATATAAGCAGACTGCTTAGGTGGAAAACGGGGTTGACCGTTAGCTTGTTCAGCTGTCCTTGTTGGTGATCAGTGAGGCACCGATACAACAAGATGGTTAGTCTATTCCTTCTGCGAAGTGAGCAGAGTTTAATTAGCCGGAAAATGCAAAATCCAATATGCCGGGAAGCAACCCGTTGATGTTCTATTAAGTCATACCCGTCTATCTATAAACTTAATAACCGAGAGAGGTTACCACGATCGCTCACTAACAACGGAGTGATACAGCCGCGCTGAACGGTTAGTTCAACCCGATGCCATTATTTATTTATTTATATTAGCGGCCACGATAGTATGAATGTGGCATGATACCACTGTCAACCATTTAGCGGGACACTGGCAAGCGCAGGAATTACCTGCTTTAACCTCGCGCATGTACGAAAGTCACTGACCATCGTTTGACAGTGAATGTCCTTCTTGAGAAACAATTACTACGGGGATAACTCCGAAATTATGCTTGGATCTGCTCTCCATCTGTCACCATGGCAACCAAACCCTGAACTCATAAGCGTCTGTTCTGAGGATGGCTTAGAATTCGTGAATATCTTGGAAAATTCCGACGAAATGAAAGATCGTTTAGTTGGGTGGCGAACGCGCATCCTTGTTGAAGGCTATCAGAGGGCGATAGGAGACGCTTCAGATAATTAACTGGAGAGGCAATTCAAGTTGCAACAAAATGCTCTATTTGTTGAACCCAAACGTTTTGGTCTCGTGGATAGAAAATCGACAGTAAATGTCCCAAAAAAACTAAAATCCTCAACTGTTATCCAAGGAGCGCCTGGTACGTCACTGTGCGTAAGCACCTGGTTACTATATGGGAGGCGGTAGGCAATATATTCGCAACCAACAGGTGAGCTCTTCAGTCGGAGAATTGAGTGATTCACCCTGCAACTCCGCATACGGTTGCAACTGAGAAAACGGGAGTACAGTGGATTCTAAGAAATGAACGGCTCAAGTTTAGTCATCAGACTTGTGTTTACTTCAAAGAAAGGCAAGATGTGGGTAACAAGAAAAGTAAATGAGATTACATAAAAGCGGAGCAAATGAAAAGACACAACCACTAAAAGATAAGAATGACGGGACAGCGCGTCGCCGAGTGACATCCTTAGTAGTGTGCAGTGCGAGTTAACCGCTGTACTGATCAGACGTTCGTCGCCGAAAAGTTAAGTAGTCAGACTACTAGTCGGATGGCCGTGGGCCAAAACTTTCTGGATTTTCGTGAGATATGCACAGTAGATTATTCCCAATTAGGATGAAATAGCTATGCATGTATATTTTCAAGGGCAGCTGTGACGTGTTATTTTCACAACCGGCTTACGGTGGGTTGAATGACTAGGATTGAACAGGTAGCTACCCATCCAGCTTCTTCGGTTAGAATAACTCAGAAATGCGCGAAACCTCAGGAATTCTGACTATGGGAGACATTGAAAAGCTATGGGGAACTGTATCTAAAACACTCAAGATGATCGTAATGCATCCTAAGTTACTGCAACCAGACTACTCTTACATGTGTCTGTTTGGCGTAACTAGCACTGCAAGGAACTCGCCAGCAAACAGTGAATCGGCGGCCATATTGTCAGAGGGTTACAATTACTGTACTTCCACTGTGCCCATTTTCCTACTGTGTTATTAAGTCGTTGGCTTGTTCGCTGAGCTGGGCAATTTGATTGCAAGCGTTTCATCACCAGTCGAGTTGCCATCATTAGTGCGTTATTGGAGATCGAAGTTGTGCGTCGGGATGTGTTAGTGGTTGTGCATTGAGTAGCGTTACGTGTGTGTTTTAATATACGTGCTGGTAGCCGGGGATGACCTTTGACCGCGATTAGTTGTTCGGTCGGGTTGTTCTATTGGTTGTTCTGTTATCCCGTGTCCTCATTCGCCGATGCCCACGTGACCTTTGAGCCTGGCATCCCTAGCCGTCGTAGTCTGGTCGATGTTGGAGTGAAATTTGTCAAATTACCCAGCTCAGCGAACAAGCCAACGGCCATTACGCTACCTGAGCTACCGACATTTTCCTCTATAGAAAACAGACTTATTTATTAAAAGACCTACTCAGTGCCTCGGTCAACGACAGTGACACTGCCAAAGAACAAGGAAACGCCTCTAGGTATTGGGCTAGATTTGTGTTCAGAATGAGGAATATATGGGATTCCGAAATAGATTACTTTTAGTCACAGCAAAATTAGAATTGTTCGTCACGTTGAGAGAGAACCCCTACAGAAATCTGAACATTGAATGAGCATTTGGAAAGCCAACTGTATCTGATGGAGCAGTCTGCAGACAGTCGTGACCATCTTCTCCTTTGCCTTCATTACTCACAACACTTGGACGTTTACGACTCATTTGTATCGTATGATTCGATTAGTGTGGGCTCTTAAACCGAGTGTTCCCGTCCTCGAGCCTCCTCGTATCAAGAAGACTAACTATCAGAACGTAACTGCACGCACAAACGTTGGTTTACAGTCAAACACGCTCAAATTCACCAAAAGATAAACCTTCTTATACAAACTACATTTGAAACTTTGGGGACGATATCTCATTCCCTTTATGGTTTTTTCGTAATTGTTTTGGAGTAAAGCTCATTCGCATTCACCTCATATTCTTACAAAATTTGAACTTTCAGAAGCTAGTATAAGTACGACTCCGGCTCTCTTAGAAATGTGAACCAAATATTTTGTCAACAGCTATTTTGAATCCGCCAGGCAGAGATAAATTTCCAGATGTTTTTAGGATTTTCCCTTTACTAAAATTTATCGATCTGCATTTGTGTGACACACTGATCCGTCCAACCGGTTTACATAACCGATTCGGAAAAACTGAGTGTTATTCTTATGACGTAAGGCTACTTCCGCAAGCTTACTTTGTTGTAGGTGTGTCCTTAGGGAACAGTTCCACTAATGTGGTGCACAACAGTGTCTGTGTGCATACTGAGGCGCATAAGTCACCCAAATGAACAGAACCGGGACTCCCATGTCTGTGTTTCCTAGTCCAGATGTTCACTGGGTCCAGTGTCCTTCGACGCCCGTTAGGATCCGTAATAATGTCACTTTCCTATGTGATCCGTTTGGTGCGGGGTAGTCAGCGATTTGGAGAAATTGTGGGATATCCAAAGTGCTCATTTACGCCAGATCATTGACAGTAATTTATAAACCCATTCTGTCATTGGTCAAACATTCTTTTCCCGGATTGGCAAATTACGAGTTTTTTAATTAACGTAAAAATTGCGGAATCCATTATCAAACATGATGACGGTCACGATTGAAGCCACGATTGGAAGGAAATTTAGAGGCAGGGGGGGGGGGAGGATTACAAGGGAATGTCACATTTTGTGTGTGAACTGATAGCTTGTGCGTGTAAGGAATATTCGGTAATTGTAAAATTGTCTCCGTTCCAAGTGTACCCATTTGTCTTGCAATATTGTAAAGTTGTGAAAGAAGCTAGATGCCTAAATAAAAGATTAACCCTAAGGGAGGACAAGTACATCGCAAGACAAAAACAAATGACGTTCGCGCTTAATAGGGGAAAGTAGAAAAAGACTAGTAGAACTCATGAAGGAAACTACTCACAAGGTTGCTGATAACTCTTCGACAGCCCAGGACCGGTTTCGCTCTTCTTGGGGCTCATCAGATAGGCGCAGTCCACGAGTTTCCGTCAACCTTATGTTCTACTTGAACCCAAATTGCACTGTTTTCGAGAAGCACACTCATTTGAAAATCAATTTGGTTTTGTCACTAGTTTCCTTTATGAAAATATACTGCGATATCTCGAATATCGTGCCAACTGAATCACGAGGCGGCCTGTGTGCAGCATATTCAGTTGGCGGGCATCATAAACGGGAGATTAAGTTGAGTCTCTCGTGAAAACCAAATTGATTTGCAAATGAGTGTATTTATCGAAAAGTAGAACTCATTGTTTTTTTAAGTTTAGAATGTGCAGCGTCGACATGTGTTTTTTGTTATACAATTCCATAAATGTGAAGTCATCCAGCAAAGCGAACACAACGCTTATGTTTAGCGACTTAGGGTTACAAGGCACGGATTCAAATACGAGCGTACCTAGACTCAATACACTACTCATAACATTGTTGAAAACCTCTCGACAGCTCACCAACGGTTTTGTCCCTCTTGGTACTCATCAGGTAGGGACAGTCCCTCAGTTTCCGTCAACCTTATGTTCAACTTGAATCCAAACTAGACAGTACTCGCACATGAATTTGGTCTTGACAACAGAATCTCTGGTCGCTAGACTCAAGAGACTGATAGAAAACATTTGAATTGCAATGAACGAGTTGATGAAACGATTTTTTCCCGGGAATTTCCATACACATTATATGGCCACAGTGTGGCAACGGGTGATTGGCGCTCAGCTGTCACAAACAACTTAGGGACAAGCGAACTATATAGGGTGGAATGTAACTTAGAACCCCCATGAAGGCTACAAGTCGCAACGGACATCACAAATTACCCGCAGGCTTTCAGTA
Organism: Opisthorchis viverrini; assembly: GCF_000715545.1. Taxonomy (NCBI): domain Eukaryota; kingdom Metazoa; phylum Platyhelminthes; class Trematoda; order Opisthorchiida; family Opisthorchiidae; genus Opisthorchis; species Opisthorchis viverrini. The sequence continues at coordinate 944,149 of NW_008751662.1, forward strand.
AATCTGGTGTATACACACTTAGCTGTCTTTTATCAAGATATCCTCCCAGCTAGAAGATGTCATCCGAGTATCATCCACACTAAAGCCTCCAATAAATCATTAAAAAAACATTTTTTGTTTCCGTTGTTGAACCTAATAACTTTCCGATACACAAACGTGATAATTTCATCATCATCGGTTCCAAATTTCATCTTGGTGCTTGCGGTAGTTTATAGATAATTCCCACTGGCGCTACGTTTTTGGCTACTATCAGATATGATATGAAGATCCCGCCCAACTGGATTCGACATTCGCACACACCCAAGCAACGTGAATGCGCGCACCGCACACACCAGTATATGCATGCGCACGCGTCTGACAGGCTCCAGGGTAAAAGCTGTTGTTTTTGCCGGGTGCATCATTGCACTGCTGCAGATTCACCATCGATTGTGATAGTGCGTAATAGCAGCATGACCAAAGGCTAACCATATCGCCGTATCAACACGTATCAACATACTACTGACGGATGTATTCATAAATATATACATATATGTATGAACAATATAATTTTTGGAGCATGTGATTGTGAACGATGCACACCTGGTAGCTGCAGCAGCTTTGTATGTATATGGGAGGCGATTTTTCTGAAACCATGAAGAAACTATGCTAGTAGTAGTAAAAATATACACGTTGTAGAGTGCGAAATATTGATCTATCGATATTTGTGCAATATTTCAGGAGCCTGTTGGTAAAGAACGCTCGAGTCAACCATTTTGAATATTTTTGCAAGCCAGGAGAAGCCAATTCATCTGATGTCCTTGCACTACTGAGAACGAAATTTTACCCCCACATCCTAATGAAGACACCATCCCAAAAAATGACCTAATTACCACGATAAATGGAAATAATTTATATGTAGGAAATTTTATACGCAGGATGATCGAATCCACAAAAAGACTACTTTCTACCATCCATTTCGCTTCAAGTAAACTCCTAAAGAACTGTTTTGATAGACATATGAACTTTCGCCAAAATACGTCATGGCTGTCAGACTGCGACAGGCGAAAAAAACTTTTAATTAACTACCAGAATTTGTTTGGAGCGGCGTTGATGTCTGTTTTCAACTTAGGTTAATAGCTCTTTATTTTCACTCCGGAATACGTCCGGAAATGGAGTTTCCCCTGTGTTTTTTACCACGATAAATCAAAAACAGCGATATAAACCCCTGAACTGAAAGAAGCCAGCTACTAACGAAGTGCGTGATCATTATCCCAGCCTTTTTTCGTTGCAATTTCCTATCATCTAGCCGCCTTGTGACAGTCAGCACTGAATGTAAATAATACAGTATCTAGATTTACATTAAAGAATCGTGAATACCACTGTACTTTCAGAGAAATTCGTAGGGGTCGCGGTGTGCCAAGTGCTTCCACCATTTCATTGCAATCACTTCTTCAAATGACCTTCGTATTTTGGTGCTTACGAGTAATTTCTTTGGTTGAGATATGTAATGTTATATCTTGGATATCGTAACAAGTGAAACATGAGGTGGCTTAGTGCAGTACATTAAGTTGAACGATATCATAAACTGGAGAGTCAGTTGGCATTCAGTTGACTCCCTTGAAAACCAAATAGGTATGCAACTAAGTGAATTTTCCTTGTTAGACCAAGTATTCTAACCTTATGATGTGCGATGATTTAGAATATTTTGCCAAATTCAGAGCATATGAACAACAGGGGAGAAGTATAAACGGGTCAGCGTACTGTAACGCATAACGTCTGAAATCGCAGAAAATTCCACCACATAGTAAAATCAGATGAGATGCCTGCGCCTCTTGGGAGGTTGCCTAAGGGAACAGCCAAACTAATCCTTTTCACGAGAAAGTGAGTGTGAAATGCTCTTAACGTGGACAACTTAGGAAGAATTTTCATGAGATGTACTCTTTACTTGAGGCGATGCTTTCTGAAAAGAAACTTGAAACTCAATTCCAAAACAATATAAACAATTACTGTCCTCTAGGATTTTGCTACGAGCGCGCAGAAGACATTAGTTCAAAGGAGGGCTGTATAATTTCCGAGACTAAGGAGAAAATCTGTGGTGGACAGTTTGCTTGAAATGGATGAAAATGGCAGGATGAAAGCCACTAAACCAAACTAGCGCCGGGGGATAGGAAAATATACTCAACCTAATTTGAATGTCCAGTTAAACACCCAAGTGAACTTCAAGTTTGAAGTTGGATCCTACATGTATTCCGCATAGTGAGCTTGATACAAACAGCGTTTCCGATGGGTTATTTTAACTTTGGAAAATCGTCTTCCTTTGGAGGGAGAAAAATGTTTCGCACCCATTTTTTAGTTTTACGAGCGTATCAAAATCGTTTTAAAATCAAAACACACACACTTGGAAAACTTCGATGAAGAACAAAGACCAAGGAACACATGTTTACGTTTCATGAGCCTCTACATGACACGTTGATAGCTGCAGCTTTCTAAGACAAACGAAACAACGGGAGACAAGAAAGATCTTCCGAATGGTGAGCAATAAGTCTCGGTTACCTAACTTGCCTTCGTTAGGGAAGACGGTTGGTTGTGTGAGGAGAATTCATCCTGTAAGTGAAACCAACCCAGGACGCTGAGAAGCAGATTTTCTCGGATTCATTTAGAGGACAAATTTCTGGGAGACTCTTTGAGGTGGCCAAGTGTGATGGGGGAGGTGTAGTCTAATTTTTCTAAAGAGAACGAAGTGGAAGCTGGAATTTTATCATCTCAGTACGATTTTTGGGTTCTAGGTAAACACAGAGGAGGATCTACTTGTGAGTTTAGGGGCGTTATATTTGACTTCCTCGGTAGAATTGAGCAGTCAATGAACTTCACCGAAGAATGTCTAAATCCAACGCGCCTTCAACATACGTAATTGAATCCGAGAACTCATCATTTATCAAAATCGGTCTACTCCCCATTAGATTCACTATCCCATAAAGCTATCGAAAGACTCATCTGCTTGTCGGATTTGGGCTTACTTCACATGTCTTCAGGGATTTTGCGATATGCCCACTTTTTATTTCAGACACCAAACTTCCAGGCTGTATAAAGCTAGTATTGTCATCATACCTGCCCACTATATGATTGCGAGCTAGAAGGCGTGCCAGTGTTACACATTTTTACGGTTTCTTGATAGACTTCTCTGGATAGCCATTTCAACCTATAGTCACACCTTGCTTGACTCGTTTGCGCGCTGAATTTGTCTAGATATTGCGGCATTGATATGTTCGTGGACAAATTGAAGATAGAGTTGTGGGTGAAAAAAAAACAGTCCCACCTAGCAGCTGGTTGCTTTATCAAATGTTCCGAGTAGAAACGTGTAAATTCTCGATTGCCAGAACCAGAAATGAAGCGTATGTTTCCAAACATTAATGCATTGTCAGTGGATATATAACATATATGTGCATATTTATATATTCCTAAGAGAAGCGAATGAATTTGAGACCGTTAAATACCTTTTACTAGGTAACAGATTAACTTTTCAAAAAATTTCCCGGCATTGATTTAAGCCTTCTGCTCACAGATCGATAAATAACCGTGGTACGCGAGTCGTATAGGGATATATAAGTTGTCCATGTGCGTGGGTGTACATGGAAATCTACGTATCGACAGTAATCTTCTGGTTCACTTCCAAATAAATAATACTTATAATTGAGACAAAGTGGACCGGAAGGGCATCGGAAAACTATTTATAAACAGGAATATGAGATTTTTTTCGGAAACATTGTCTAAGTAGCTAAGTATGTTTATCGATACCAGGAGGTCATTAGAACTCAAATACATTCATAAATCACGTTTACTTTTCAGGGCGTGCATTGCATCGTCAGTAGTAAGTGTGACAATGTAGCATCCTCTGGTTCATCAGAGTGGATCATCTATTTTTATTTGGTAGTTCCACTTCCAACAGTTTCTGGCGGATACATTCTTCGGG
>NW_008751662.1:948154-968173 GCF_000715545.1 Opisthorchis viverrini
TAAAGTTTGAGCGGTTTGAATTTTACTGAATTTATTCTCACCCCAGGTGTCCAACTAACCCTTCAGTAAAATGAGTTATGGTTGAACGCAACATAAAATCTCAGTAAGTATTCAGTACCTAACATTGTTGGCATTGTTGGTTCAAAGCTACCTTACATTTTAAATTCCTCTTTCACACTCACTACCTTGGCCCAAACGTGGTACACTTTCAGCAAGTGTACTCCGGCTTCCTTCCTAGACAACCGTAACTGATAGTAGAATCCCTTCAAAAATAACGGCAGAGAGGATATTTAACCCACTACAGCTTTTGATCTTAAGCATGTATATAGTTCTTGAGATTCGAAAATTCTAATGTTACCCGATGCATCCATCCCTATTTCCTTGAACCTTACGACTAATAAAATGGAAACCTATAGTCAAATTAGCAGTTCAAAGAAAAACTGCCAGATCAAAGTGTAATTACTTTGACTTTTCTTGGTATGGAAAACTAACTTAGCAAATTACTGCGCGCGGGCAAATATTTGTTTTTTTTTGTTTTGAAACAAAACGAAGCTTTTTCTGAGATTTCTCATGGCTTGTTTTGGATTTCTAACCAAACATAAAGGCTTAAACCAATACAAATCCAGTGTGTTCCGGGATTCCCATCTCATTTTATGTAGCTAAACTAAACCATGCGGTTACGGGAGCATTACATGAACAGCTGTAAGTATATTTTATGATTTCTTCGCTGAAATTGAAGTCAAATTTTTGAGTGAATAAATACTAATCGTAAAAAGATTGCATTTCCATCAGGGCTCTTTAGGGGGCAAGTTGGCGACAAGCATAACTTAAAGTCTTGGTAATCTAACAAAAGTATCAGCCGTGTTATTCTGATGAAGCTGTAATAACAATTCGAAAGACCAACTTAACTTCTGCACGTAAATTCAAAACCGAAGATCTTTTTCTTGTATTCAAGAAACTTTCCTCTGGAGAAAATGGTTGCTCACTGAATTTTTGCTATGAAACACGTTCATATCAGATGTTTACTCAATGTCCCATGTATCGAAGATAATGAGAACCTGAAAAAAACCGTGTTCCTGGACCTCGAACAAAGCATAAGCGTTGGCCTGCGCCTCTTTTACTGTGCAGAGAGAAAGCGATCCTCGTATACGTGAGATAGCCTTAAACAACTTTGATTCATACCCTAAAGACAAAATGTATCTGCACTAGTATTTTACCCAAAAATACTGAATTTTATTATCATTATTATTCAGCGTTTGCTCGTTACCTTGCTTCAGTTTAACAACACACCGATGCATTTTCCTTAATTCTATATTGCTTTTTTTTTACGTAATATTCACCAGGTCAGCAGATCAAAGACTTGAACTAGTAGTTTCGAAAAATCTGTGGAGATTTCGCTTACGGTGATGAGAGAAGTAGTAATGATGGTAATGAAAGAGTCGTTTGTGACCTGATAAGGAGTACGGCGAAGATTTGGAGGGAGCTGTACTATCTTCGCGACCTAATCTTGTATGATTAATTGTTCGTAATGCGCCCCCACCAAAACACATTCGAATCTGTCCCTAGTCTTTACATGTCACAAATTCCCACTTGTTACCTAAAGCACCCAAAATATTTTGGCTGAAATAAAGAATCAAGCGATCCCCTGTAACATTTTTAAGTTCGTATAGGAATAGAAGATTCTGGTGATGAAAAGTGTTAATTTCATGGTAGAGAGATCGCAGTTTAGAATTAATCCGAATGAGAATAGCCAGGTTTATGTATGCTTTGTTGTTTCGAAAACTGGGAATTCCAACGTTTGCTTTGATAATCTTAATGAATGCCAACTCTCGCTAATCAACTGCCACTTGGCTTGCGTATTTGGAATGAATTGTGGAAGAACAACGTTGACGTTTTCAGGCTTTGCCCACCACACTGATTCATTGCACATGTTGGTTTGTTTCGCTGATTAACGTTAGCTACGAGCAGCTGTTCATTGTCCTCTGTAATAAATCACCAATAGCATTAAAGTATTGTTAAAATGATGATCTCGTCTTGACCCTGCTCCACAGGCTTCAGGCCATTGCATATCTACCAGGAACTACCCATTCATAGATTTTGTGTAACCCGATTCTTCCACTCGTTTCCCCATCACCTTGATAGACAGCAGCGCTTCTCAAATTCTTCGGATATTACCGGTTTGCAATCGAAAAAACAAGTCAAATTCGACGTGCCTTGAACGAAGAAAAGGCGAACAAACGTGGTCGTCGGTAAACATTGCCAGCAATCAATCTGATCATTTGGTAAGTTCATGGATTCATTACACACCGTGAAACATTTCAGTTAATACACAGCCACAATGGTAACACCGTATGGAACGAAGTTTCAGGTTGACGTAGGCCTTTCCTGGAGCTGATATAATTAACGAAAGAGGTGCTTCCGATTAAACCTCCCATTGCAAACGTTTCTTAGGCGTGGAACAGATCACTGCTAGGCACATAAGTCACATACTTGATGTGCATTGCATGTTAGCCCGAAAGTATCGTTCTGCGCAGCGAAAAACTGCTCAAACCCCTTCGAACAAGTCAGTAAGGCTTTCGAAATAGTTAATTCTTTTTCGTAATCTAACCGATAATGTGCGGACTCCATTGCCCATCATCTAGGCTGATATATTTACACTCTGGTAGCATACTGGGAAGAGTAATCTATGGGTTTTTAATAAAAAGTAGTATCTATTTCCGAAACGTTTGATTGGAACCCGAAACCGCATTTTATGTAAGCAGTGCGTGTCAGCCACGGTCACACAATTCTTTTGAGCATAAATTCCTCGAAATCGGGCCCAAACGTTCTAGCCTCTGAAGAGATTGTGTTGTCAACCTCCATAAAACTACAAATATGTAAATGACTAGTTTTGCTCTAAGTACAACAAACGCGAACTAACTGGGTATGATGCTTCAAGGCCAGCCGCAAGAAGTTCTCTCACGTGACAGTTAAGTGTACCACCAATGTTCAATAGGACAGCTCACTGATGGATCGATTGAATCGGAAAAATTTGTGGTCTCTAAACGACGGAAATGAAACTTTTTCCGTGGGTTTACTCTTCCCCCTAGATTGGAGTGCACTCTTCTCGAAGTACATCGCACACGAGTTGAAACCTTCCATACAAAAATGATTAAAGACTAAAGAACAGTAAATATTCAAGCGACCATGTTTGATTTTTGAGAGGCTACTGTGACCGGTGATTGTTCGGTATCAGATTTAGCACGGTGAGATTTCAACCTGAATCCAAGTTGACCAGATCCTACCACATTCGACTGACTAATCTGAACCGTTCAGAGAAATTCTTTTCCAGAATAGATGGCCCCTGATTTGTTCTACCCCAGCGACTCCCTGTTGATTGTCTCTCAATACACAGTGACACACATGGAAAGCTTCTGGTGCATCGAACTGGGTGCCCACCCATTCAGTCCGATTGCTGCTAGAAAAGTAGGCTGTTTCATTGTCGAGAGATGCAATTTCTGCGCCCAACATTTCAAACTGAGCAAGCATACTCTTTTTATCTCGTGAACCTTGCCCGATTCTTTCACGTGTTTAAGCAGGTCCGCAACTGACCAATTAATGAAGCGATTAGCAGACTCTGAAGATGACAGTGTTAACCCATGTAAACCAAATTTATGCCACAATGTCTGTTTTGAAATAAGTGGTTCTAAGATACAAACGGCAGCTTTCTGAATCGTGATTGCCCTACCTCTTACGTTTATCGAATTAGTGTTGCTACCGTATTCAGATCAATTACACTCGATAACGAATAAGTTCCATATAGTAATAAACACGGACTTGTAGAAGACCGTCATATTGAACACACCTCACCACAAAAGTTCCGTAAGCGTCTGCGCCAAAATTGTCAAAATCAAAAGCAAGCGTATACGCTTCCTGCGTGGCTGAAAGTTAGTAAACTTTTGCGCATTTCTGACCGGTAGAGCCTTTAGTTAAATCGAAACAAGCTTGAAATTCTCGCCGCGCTAGTATTGAACCCATTGATTTGCCGGTAAACAGACATGGAGACTAGGATGAAAGTAAAATTTTATGCGCTTTGAAGGTTGGATCAACACTCGGGACGGCGATAACGTCAAAGCCGGATGAAGTGAATTGGCGCACTCTCTTTTTCACCCATAACATGTCCCGATTTTTGCCACTTAATCAATATGCCGGTGAAATTCCAGACTGCGTTTTTTTTAAAGTTTTTTCTTCCTTTTAGTGTACGTTTGCCTATTTTGGTTTATTCTTATATCCACCTACCTTAGTGCATTGGTTACTTTCACGTTGTCTGAGCTCTTTAAACCTAAGCTGCCTTACGTCAAATTCGACAACGGAACCAAATCGAGCGATGACAGTTTAGTACTAATTTGACGTATTCTACGCATTTAATGTCCTATTCCATCTAGCGCATAATCAAATCACAACATCAATCGAGGCACACACCCACATTATGTGTGATTTGTGGGTGTGCAGTAGTATTGAATGACCGACAAATAAAATGCCACTTTAGCTGATTCTACAATCCAACGACGTCTGACGCGGAGGCCAAGTGAATTCGTTCCATTTTATAAGGGTTTTAAGAAGTAGATAGATTACCAAGGCCTTCATTAGAAGATTGGTTCTTGTCACTCATTCAGTGCACACCATCTTTGTCGCAGACCTGCAACCTCGGCGTTGTAATGGAACAGTCACAAAAGCCACCTTAAATGCCGACGCTTTTGACACGCACTGTAAAACTGTGAATCATGAAGAGAGCAGCAGTCCTGCCGATGAAATCGATCTATAAAAGCGCACGATCGGGTGATCCAGCATGCGTGGAAGGTTACGTGGCACACAAAACCAGCATCATTGTGTCTCGAATTCGACTGAACTTGATTCATGGCCCAAGAATCCGAACTAAGTTGAACTGCATAGGAGGTAGTCTTTTGGTTCAGGCAAATTTAGCGGACATAAGATTACTTTCGAATGGGTTTTAAGGCATCAGGGCATGATCAAGTATGACACTGCTGAAGAGACATTTTATGGTGGGAATACACTGAATCACGGGTCCATTTATTACGAGATTTCAGAATTTTCGGAACCAACCCGCGTGTGAGATCAAGGTGCAAGTTGCATAGAAGGCATTATGGAGTGCGGGCATTGTGCAAATTCAGGACCAGCCTGCTTATTATACTCTTCATTGTAACGTCTTTTTTGTGAAAAAAGGCAAATTTTTTGGTGGACTTTGGCTTGTTTGCTGAGCTGATGTCACCTCGATTGGTGATGAGACGATTGAAATCAAATTGCCCAGCTCAGCGAACAAGCCAACGACCACCATCTACGCTACCTGAACTACCAACATTTTCCTCTATAGACAATCTTTTTAGCTGGGCAGTTATCACAGAAGCTAGATTGTCTTTCCTTCCGCTTCTCCCACAATAATAACATCCATTTGAAAGAAGGGTTCTTACAGATGTCATCCCCTATGCCATACAACGTTCAACTGAGATGTATCCAATAGTCATGTGATTCAATGCCTAAGCTTTCTGAGGGATAGTTGTTTCCATACAAGATCGGCGAAGAAAAAGAGTGGCTATTGGACCCGGCTCTGTCAAATAACTAGCACGAAGTCTGTGAGAAGCAGAAAATAAATTATGGAAATAAATTTCTCTATTTCGAGACTCACGGTGCTACTTGTGAAAGGAAGAGGGCCTTCGCTGCGGAGTTATTTACTGGAAAATGCCAACTGAACAGTTACAGACCATTGGGCAGGGAAACAAAACTCTCATTTGCATCTTATTTACAAAAACTGGAGATGCACCTCTTGAACGCGTCTTCCTGAACTTTCTTGGATATTCATTGACTGTTGCTCAAATCCAAGCAACTGCGACTCCACTAATACCGCAATAGATCTACCTTTTCAAGAGACGCAAAGCGAATTTACAAGAAAAAACATACTACTCACATGCCTTCCACATCAGTAGTATCACCCTTACACTGATATAATACACTAGCTCATACTATATACAAGCACAGTGCCTGAAAACCTGCCAAGCCATGAGGGGTATTGTATGCGTTTTCTAAAGGCTCTTACACTGCGCAATGCTTTGGAAGATAACATCTAGGGGGATAGTTTCGATCTTTTATTCATACTCAACAGCATCTTTAAAGTTATACAACTTTTCATTTGGACGGCTGCTGATCTTGCTTGCATGCAACTGGAAAAAATGTATTTCATATTACAGAATCATATATAAGGAAACAGCAAGTTTGTGTGTGCCGAGGGTTTCATTTCCACCAACAAATGGTGGAAATATAAACACGTAATCTACTATTGATTTATTGATCTTTGACTTTTTTTGTCAAAAGTAGCCATTGCTTACGCATTTCCAATTGACACTATTTTTGCTGAAAAATAATGATAATACTTTTTCGTGTTATTTTTTGTTGCCTGCACAAATGAACATTGGAGTTCGGCATTGAATTTTACAGAATGTTATCCTGAATGACGATAAAATAGACCCCAGCGGATTCTTGTTCATTCGCCTGCCAAAACAAAGTAGAACGCTCAGAGCTTCGCCCCTCATCATTAATATTTTAATCATGTCTTTAGAAAAGTTAGGACCAGGACTGCACAAGAAACGCACATAGCTGGAGCATTCATTCGGCAACCCTGATTTGTAACCCTAAGGAATCTGCCAACTGGCCAAGAATCGAATTCTGTACGTGAACTTCATCCACAGATCTAAACTAGTCCTACATTCTAAAGTATCAAATTTTCTTGAGATATTGCTCGCTGTTCATACGCCTATAAAACCATCTAAACTACATCAAACGTATGTCATTAAGGTATGCGATTTACATATTATCCGACATTCCTTGTTACTCACTGCCAGTGAGAACACATAAAATTATCGTTAGAGCGATTCGTAGTAATTGGTGAAAGGAAGACCACTAAATCGGACACTACTGGTGTTTGAAGGAAGTTAGATTTGTGGCAAACGTAACTGAGGGTTCTGTAAGTTCCTCGATCAAATTCATCGCCAAAATTTCCTAAAAGAACCCGCACCCGGCCATGTGAGGTTAACACAACTTCCGCAATCCAGTGGTGTAGATGTGAACGACTGTACAACTTTAAAACAGCTTTGCGAATAAAGCCGAGGCTGAACGAGTCATTTGAAAAGAATGTCGAGTGGCGTAAGTTGAGACTGATTGTGCATTCTAGAGCGTTTCGCTTAGTCTTTTCAGGGCTTGAACCGAATGCCTCACATTCTAGGTCCCTTCTCATCAACAATTTTCGCAAGTGCAATATGCAGTAAAATACTTTCTCACCTGAGCCTTTGGCTCTCTGATTTAGTAACAACGTTAGCCCCAAAATGTCAAGCCATTGACGCATCCAACCACGCAACAACTTCCTTAGTCATTATACTGTAACCAGATACCGAGAGCGAACAGTCAGAGAGTTTTATTCTTTCAATCATTTTCCATAAGTTACGTCGGTAACCCAAGTGTGATACAATATTTTGGTGGGATTTTATATTCTCGTAATTCTACATGCATTCGTCAAGCTGTTCTGTTTTCTTTCAGAGCCACTTGCATACAAGAATCAACCAAGCAACGAAACCGGTGGACTATGAAAGGAACTTGCGATTATCGCGAAGCGAAACATGTGAGCTCATTGCGTATGACCGCACTGTTTGCATAGTTATTTTATTGATTCCCCAGTATTGGCTCTCTGCATAACTACTGCACTAAACGTCAGCAGTTATCCCACCGCATCAGAAGTGTTATCCAACAAAATGTGTCAACTTTTCGCTCTAAAACAAGGGTGCTTCCTAAAGTCGTAGACTACTTTTCTATTTTGTCTCGCATTTTAGAATTCAGGTAACAAAAATAATACAAATACCGACATCGTTTCCCGGAAAAGTTTACATGTAATCTCAGGGAAGACAAAAGCGATTCGAACTTTGGTAAAAGTGTCTCCAGAGAAAAGATCGGATGGGATCTTAAAAACTGGGAACGGAAACGTTGGGTGTTTTGAAAAGGTTCATTTGAAGGTTTCAGTCATCAAAGTCTGGGCTACCTGGATGTATCGGTCTCTCAACCAGATTCCAAGTGCTTTTAAAAGGACCCAAAAGCATGGTTATTGTCAGTGTTTGATATTTTCAGTGGTCTGACTTCATTTCACGCAGTCGTCGATGAAGTTGAAGCCCTAAATGAAAAAATGTTGTACGACAGTGCGATGAGAAAGCAAACGGTTGAGAAGAAGCATTTGGTAGGCTTGTGCGTCCAGAGCCCCAATTTGCGTTGAGGAAAAAGCATTGCCTGTGACGTTCATTACCAGGTGACCTCAGGAACTTTCATGAAATCTTTTTGTGTATAAATGTGGTTGGTGTCCATGTGCATCCAAATTACTTCTAACGGTCCATAAAAATTTGTCTCACTGACTCAGGAAATTTAACTCCCATTAGATAAAACATCGGCCCAAAATATACCTAGGGTTTATTTAAAAATGATCCTTATGCAATTATCCTTAGCAAACACTCGATAGATATGGAAGGTGAAGTAGTCTTTTCGTTCGATAGCATGAAACCAAACAGAAATTCAGCAGACCAGGTAGCAGTGGCTTCAAACAGGAAGCAGATAATGACAGACCACCGGCGAATACTGCAAAAAGCACCAATAGTTAGCCGGATTTTAGATACAGCTAAATCTAGTGAGGTTAGGTGTTTTAACTGGTGAAAATTGTTAGGTGGTAAGATAAGGTGTACAGGTAGAACTACTTGAATCATTATCATCATCATCATCATCACCAGAGACAGCAACATCAGTGCTGGCACTGGTGCTTTTCTGCCGTACAGCCACAGATTTTATTTAATTATACCTAAAGGCAGAGTGAAAAGGAGATAAGAGAGTGGGTGTGATAGTGACCCGGTGCTGGCCTATTGCAAGCATTCCGTAGTGCCTACACCTCCAAGCAATCGAACAGACAATTTGAAGAGCAGCTGACAGAACGGACACCACCAGTATCCATCAGCGATGTCTCAAGAGAAGCGCAGTGGAAGATGGGATCCACACCCCGGAAGATGGATCGCATCTCCCCTGCCTAGGCATGCGTTTGCGCCCTGCTGAAGGTGGCAGAAAGAACGACAGCTGTTTTGGTAGACGATATTTCAACATGTGTAGCACACAGGCGAGTCACAGCGGTTGATATGATGTGGTATGATACTTTTGATTGTGGCGTTCATGGTTTTACGTGGGCTGGTATATCCTCAGGGCATCCAGACGTACACAGGAGGGCAACTAGTGTCCACGACCAAAAGCTTTGCTCAGTAGCTATACCTCAAGGCAGTGGATTGGCGCCAACAAGCTACTACAGTAGTATGGGTCATTTTAAGGGACAGGTCGCCGTGCCCCTTCTAACCTCTGACCTGGAGAACCAAGATACTGTGTCCGTTGGGCCTCTATCCACTGACCAGCCTGGTGTGACGAAATTGGGGTGTCAAAGTGAAGCCAAACTGTATGGCTGAGTGTGTCACAAAGGTGGACAAACAGCCACCACACGAGATGGTCCAGTCTCTTTGCAGCGGGTGGCTACATGAGCTGTTTGCCAGGGCCTTTAACTCACGTATAGGCACAATTTTTCTGGATGTAATTCACAAATCAAAGTACTCAACCAGGTTCCCGGAGAATGTGATAGTTCTCTTTATTCTGCTTTGCCCGCTTAATTTCTCTTGTTTCATCGACTGACGTCTTATCAGTTTAAGTAATAGTAACAGTGTGTAGCAGTCGTGTCATTGATGACTGTAGAATTTGATAGTCTTTTGTCGTATAAAAGCATTGTCCTTTCTTATTTCAGCAAGAGCCACGTTGAATAAACCCGTGGAGAAATCCTTTGTTTCACTATCTTCGCGCTATCTTCACCGACAGGGCGTTGAACTGAGGACTACTCCTGGAGCTTTTCATTCCTATGGCCAAACCACACCAAAACTTCGATATCGACGATTACGTCGGGGCGATTATGTTTCACTGGGGAAACGAACACGTATCGCTCACCAACAACCACTGTCGTTGCATGATTCAGGCCGTACCATACGGATGGACCAGAAGCGCATTGTTGTGATCGATGGACCCGAACCGGGGACGACTGGAAATGATCCCAGAACAACGCAGTCCATATCGGACCGATCGTACTATATTGAAGGCGGTGATCTTGGTGGCAACGGTACGGAAAACAACGAAGAGCAATACCCGGTGCTGAGTTTCCAATACACCGAGCCTCACACCGTTGAGCTGCTGGTGGTCGTGACAGAAAGAATGAGACAACGATTTGGAGCGTTGTTAAACGATTACTTGACATCAACAATGACAACAGTGAGTCTTTTGCTCTTACGGACCCAAGTATGGTACAATATCTTTCAGGCACTTCTGTCTTCCAGACAACGTATTGCCTTCATGGAGGCAAGATGGTCCAAGTGGTTAGAGCGCGACTTTACTGTCCGGAAGGTCCGTGATTCGAAGCCGACCTCCGCCTCTTGAATTCCCCCTGTCTAGGCATGGACAAACTGGCAGTTTCCCAGCCCTCGTGCTTCCCCACTGGTGGTATGGCAGCTAGGCACCGGAAGGGTGCTACAGCTGAACGTCTCATGGAAATAATATCTCTGAGTTGTTCGTACTGTTTTTCACTTAGCTGATTAATCGTCCAATTGTCGAGCCAAACTTTGGCAGCTCGCTTTAATCCGGTCGGATGAATCCAATCAGCATAGGATTAGAACGCGAGACCTAAATTTGATGTTTCCTTTACGAAAACCCGGGGTTCTAGTCGTACACATTTTTTCAATAAGTAAATGTTGGATCGCGTTTCTTAAACCGCTCCAGGTCATTGGCTGAACTGCGCACTATCAGTTTCAATTTTTATTTTTTTAATCGTACTTAGTTCTAAAATAGATAGCCCAGAGAGGTTTCCCTCCGAAAATGCAATATTTACCACCAACTGCGCATGAAAAAAGGATCACTACATACAAACGTGTCACTCGAGAGATGTTGCTAGTACTTTTAAACATTTGCTCACAAGTTATTCGCCAGCTACATTCGAATCACCTGCAAACGACATTGACCCTCGGTTTGGAAAGTTCGCGATAAAATATCAGTGCGATCGACGCCAGAAAAGCAATACACTTCCTATGCCTGTGAAGACCCAGTTCTCAATGATTCGTTGCCTGGTGTTCGCAGATGTTTGTGCCTGTGCACACTAGCGTCACTGTGATAAGCACTTATCCTGTTCACTTGTTTGAACGCGGGTGGAAGCAAAAGGCGCCCGTTCAAATAATAAGCTTAAAGTGCAAGTGTTTCGGGAGAAGCTATAGGTGGATATGAAAACCTTGGGGACACATGCCTCTAAGTGTGGTCAATTATTCAGGTCTACTTGTTTGTTCACGTGCTACCGGCCAAACCTGGGCTTCGATCCTGGCGCCACAAAACTTTATTTTCAAAACGTCGTTTTCGAGTGCAGTGAGCTTTTCTCGGTGGCTTGAGTGTACGTTCCTTGATCTTCATCAATACCGTGTAGGCACTGGGGAAATTTCACCTATGGCTTAAATCAGTACTGCAAGGTTTCCAGTGTTAATTTCGCCATACAATAGACGTTGAACTTCGTTTCTCCGGGAGTTCACAACTTTGCTAAATGACTTGTTCGGTGTGTTCCACGAATAGGTTACAAGAAACTGCTATTTTGTTGTGACAGGCATGACTTTTTGGTTTTTCTTATTGTCCTATAGGTCTCCTCGCTTCTGCGACATCCAAGCCTGAAGACGTCACTAGAGCTGAATATAGTGGACATAATCCTTTTGGATCGTGTTTACTCAGTGAGTTCGTAGGTTTTGTTACTGCAAAGTAAAGTTTTGTGTTCACCCGTTCACTTTGCATCCGACAGGTAGATTAGTGTTTACCCGTAGTCACATCAGTTTCGAACAAAGTTGTCTCCACAAGGAGAAATCAATACATGCCACGTAAGTGCCATAGAACATCCTAGTTAATCCACGGTGATGGGCATTTTGCCGCCAAATTTATTGGGAATTTGTGGGATTATTCACTTAGTTTGTAGGAATAACCAGGTTTGCTGCAGTCAAGACGGGGTGGGCGTACAAATATGGTGTTAATTCTGTAGTCATCTAAATGGCTGTAATGGAAAGCTTCTTGAAACTCCCAGACTGAATCTGCCCATCATCATCATCATCATCATCATCATCATCATCATCATCATCATCATCATCATCATCATCATCATCATCATCATCATCATCATCATCATCATCATCAACGACAGCATGACATCAGTGCTCAACACCAATGCTTCACTGCCGTACAGCCATGACTTATTTGAAAGCCTTATTGTAAAGAAAAGAATAAAGGTGGATGGGGGAGGGACTTAGTGCTAGCTTAACACAATCATTCCGAGGTGCCTACACCTCCAGACATTCACTCAGGCAATCTGGACAGAAACTGACAACAAGAACGCCACTGACATCGGTTGGCAGCCATATCTTGTAGTGTCTCCAACCAGGCACAGTGAGGATCACGCGGTCCCCATCCTGGAAGGCGAGTAGCACCGACAGCACCCAAGCGTTTCGTGATCTCCTTCATACTCCTCTGCCAAGTCAAGGGTTGGCCACCTCTCTGTTTACGCCACTCTGAATTGGGCATGGAAAACAGCACTCTCTTCGGCAGACGATGGTTCGGCATACGTAACACATGTCCCAACCAACGCAGCTTCTGGTGCTGGACACATTCTTCGATGGAAGTACCCGTTACACAACCGAAAACGCCCCGTTACAGATTCGCCGACACCGACCGACACGAGCCATCGTTCTGAGACAACGATTGTCGAACACTTGAAGACGTCTCAGCACCGCTGCTCGAATAGGCCAAGTCTCACAGCCATACACCAAAACAGCTCGTACTGTAGCTTGATACACACGTCCCTTCAGATTCAGGAATAAACCATTCTGACGCCATAGGTGTCTCAAATTAGCGAACTCGGCCCAAGGCTAGTGCCAACAAGTACATTTTGAAAATGTATTTGTTCCACCGATCTCTAAGTGAAGTTCAGAGGCCTATACACACTTTGTTTTTGTAATGTTATAGTTTGCGGTTCAATTACATCAATATAGCATATTACAGTGAGGTCATGTGTCCAGAAGTATATTTAGACGCTGCTTTTCTTTGTGATTCTCTCTCAGTAGAAACAATAGCAACAATCTATAGAATAGGCAACATTTCAACGGAAGCACTTCGGTTTGCGCAATTAGCCGAGGCCTCTCCAATAAATCTAGCCAATTAAGTTGGTTTGGGAAGATTAAACAATAAATACAACTCAATAAAATGGCAAAGAGATTACGCATTAAAAAGAGGGAGTTTGTCACTGCGTACTCAAGATCTCCGGAGTCTAAAAACCATGCACTCTCACAGTTAGATCCCTGAAGAAAACGTTTTATTTCGTTGGCTTCCTACCTTTTCTGCACACTACAGAACAGAAACAATCTTGAGGACTGGTCATATAGTAAACAAGAACAAGTTATGGCTCGATTCTGTCGGTGGGTGAATAAATTACGGCGACCCACATTCAACTGGGACTCTGCCATTCTGTTGAACATTGGGTAAGCCAAATTAATGTCTGTCGTATTTTCCTATGTGCGAAATCAACACATAGTACCCATCATACAGTGAATCGAGTTCTCTATGTTGAACATTTCATCAGTTTTTGACGCACAGCATCTCCATAATTTTATGACTGTTAGTTATAACAATACTAGTAATGGTATTCTTTCTTTTTGAAGGCCCCTGCTTTTATACTTTTGTTCATGTACTGAGTAATTTAGTTCTCAGTGCGGTATAAAATGCCACCCCTCCTATTTCACTTCACACAGTTCGCCTTAGAATCTTCCACGTTCCGCTCACGTGACCGCTGGCCACTCAGGCCAATCGATTGTGACATAACTGATATGCGAGAAATCAATTGAGTCCAGATGTACGTAGAACAGTGTTTGGATCTGCCCTACAGAGACATCAGTCGGCCACTCATTGAACAATTTTCTTACGGGCTAGGGTCTCCCCATCCAATGCTGACATTCGTAGCTGGATTTCTGTCCAATAACTACTGAATACAGATGCGCGTTCCAAACGCTTGATTCCTTAGTTGTGGGATTCGTGTAATGTGTATTCACGTTGCTCTTATTTGGATTCTTCCCATCCTAACCCCATTATTCTTGCCAATACAGAGAAGTTCTTCTGGAGTTCGCTCTTTTCAGACCTCATGCAGTCAGAACAAGTAACAAAACCAAACTGTCCAGCAGATGTCAAGCATCCTTGGGGCTACCTCACTGGGAACTCCTAGGAAGCGGGGTAACCCAATCAGGATGGTTACCAGGATGCCGTTTGATGCTTTGGATAGACAAGTCATTTAGCGCAATTGTAAATATGATCATGAGTTTCTAACTATGGTTTTAGTAGTATTGGCAGACTGGGAAATTTCGGAGCACCGGATGTTTGTGGCGGCAGCAGCGTTTCCATGCTCACTTCCATCATTAACCAAATTTAACACTCGACGAATCCGTTAGTGTATTATATCCACTAAGGTCAAGGTAAGTTTCGCTCACGTGCGTTGGCCAAATTTACGGTTGCCTACTGGCGGATAGATAGATAGTTCCAGGATGGGTGAGTCGAAATGTATGTCTCATATGAGTGGCGTTCAGACGCAAAACGTCCTTTCTTTACTGGGGTTGGGCCACTGTGTGGAGGATGGTTTTCCGATAGCTCACCATGTGAATGTGCATTGCGATGATGGGTCGTTGAAATACATGACTGGGGAATCAAATGTGGCCGCAATGTGTCGTCATAGAATAAAGTGATCTAAAACGGAGGAAGTGGATAGAACCTGTTCCACTGTTAGCAGGTCATTACCGAGCTAGGGAAGTTTGTGCAATCGCGTCTCGGTCAAAACGTTTGAGTTTGAGGGCTGCCTACCGATAAAGCTTAAATAGTAGACACAAAATGCAAACTTATTTGACCATGATCTTTTCAAACCATTTACGGAAAAAGTACTGACAGTCTTGGTCAATTTACTGGTGGTTGTTCTGGTAACCAGTCTTGGCAACCGTCTTGCAAGCGTTTTGTCGCCAAAAGTTCGGACATCACTAGGGTGCGATTGTTCGAGTATTCCCTTCCCTGCTGCTGGCGTTACTGTAGCTGATGAATGGAATTCACGTAACTAGATCACTGCGTATGCAGTTCATATCTGGTATCTCATAACTGGCTTCTTCATTCTATACATTAATTTCAGTGATTAACTGTTTTCCTCTGCCCGGTTCAGTTACTCATTATGCGGGATTGAGACTAACCTTTCTTCCACTCGATCGAATACTTTTGTCATTTATGTCTGGCTGGTTTCTTCTTTTACTCGATGGGTTCCACGGCATTTTTACTGATCCACGGTGCTTGACTTTATCTGATTCACTGGGCTACTATCTGAACAACTTTCGTGTTGCTTCGTTAGCTTTCTTTTGATTTTTTCGCTCGATTGTTCGATTTGTTGGTTTCCAGTGGCAGGTCGATGGAAAATCGATGCATGCGATGTTTTGAAGCCTCGATTTTACGGTTTCAGAAAGCTTGGTGCTTGGCTTTATCGTGGTTATTACTTAGTTTGTGACCAATTTAGCAGTTACAACATACAACTATATACAACATACAACCCTTCTTGGATGTGGAACAGTTTTCCCTGTTATGAACTTGCGAATAGGACTTCAAAGTTTTCTTGTAGTGAACCACTTATCCTACTTTACGGAGCCTAGATTTATTTGATTCGTGACAATCAATACAGCAGAATATGACCAGGGATAACCACTTTCACCCGTACACAAGCAATCCGGGGTTTTGGTTGTCTGATCAATATTGATCGATCAACAGGACCTGAGTCATGGGATGATGAATCTCATTGTGGTTGCACACATTCGAATATGGACCAATGTTCAGATCCCTAGTGCCAAAATGTACTCGGGGGAATCCATTGATCGGCTTTTACTTAGGGGCTTATCCACAGCCTTAAACAGCCTAGGCGTAATGACATGATATGGCGAACAAATGAGGTGTGTCTTTCACATGAAAGTATTTCCCGCATGCATCAGTCTACTTTGGCTCACGCAAACCGCCACATTTCTCTCATGCGATGGCCTTGCTCGCGCGCAAGTTCACCAGGATTAGACGCTGTGCCGACATCGAAAAAAAAACAGTTAAACCTACATATTACACAGAGCAGCTTGAGGAATATATTTTCCAAAAAGTAGGCATACCTATTGCAGATATATCTACACAGTGTGTTTTCTGTGACATCCGAAGGAATTCTTTGACGTACAATGGTCGATGACGTCAGTATCAATCGAGACAAAGCATATCTGATAGGCATTGTTCAGGAAATCAAACTTAAATAGGATCATGGTCTATAAAACAACGTTTTAGCACCAAGGGTCCACGCTGACAATCCCAGTTCGCTTAGCATGGGAGGACCGCTGAAGAAGACGATAAGCCGCCTCAAATGAGGATTCATGGCCTTGTCATTTTGGATGAACATGTTGCATTCATTTTTCTCGGAAGACATCGTACAGGGCTGGACACCGTCTTGACTGCAGAGCGTGGGTCACATCCGTTCTGTAAACTCCTTTAACAGATCCGATAAATCGATTCTAGCTCCATGCATCTGCCAATTCGATCACACAAATTTGGTTTCGTCCGACTGTGCAGTCATTATTTACTAAGATATATCAGAAGACTGTAACGAAGGAGTATTGGATTTCGTGGAATTCAACGTACACCTGCCGATCCGTTTGATGTGACTACATAACCTAGTTTATCTGCCCCCCGTTGTAGAAACATTTCCAACCATACGAAGGAGGTTGGTCACAGCCAACGGACTGTATAGCGTGGCAGCTGTGGGCAGGCACAGGCTTTCGATTGGATTCCAATCATACTACACCTTTCGTAGTTTATGACTGTGCGTGCTATGGGAACCCAAATCTGTTTCGCTTCCGATCCTCTTCTACCGAACGGACCAGTTTTAATCCACCTGTAAATCGTAATTGCATGTGCTGAGGGATCAGCAGCTGCTGCTGCCTTTACTCCAATAAGATGAGTAACGAAAACTATGCAATTCCACTGCACACAAATTCCTTTTTTCTTCTTCTGCTTATTGATTACGCTGTTCTTTCTGCCCTTTGCCGACCCTAGCCACTTCAAATCTACCGCGCTGGGTGAGTCATCAAACTTGATCGCCTAACTTTCAAATTTGTGCAGTGTCGCAGTACAACAGGGGATAGTTTACATTGCCAACAGAAATGCACAAGTCGCGACAGGAAAGTTACAAAATGTGCATGCATAAAATAGGAGATTGCTATTTGCTATTGCCCAATGGTCGTGCTGTGAAGTGACCACATGTGGATAACCAAGCTCACTTACAGTGTCACTTACAGTGTTTCTCGCCTCAAGCACGCACAGTTGGTGAATGGCGATGAAACGTGTGGTTAGACTGGTAGACACGAAAGTTATCTTTGTAGCAAGACCACCGTAGCTTTTCCCAAGGGCACGCTTTCGTGCCCTTTAAAGCAGGTGTTCAACCTATACTTCTATTGATTCCAACATGTTCACGAAAAACGAGGTTCCCGGAAATCCATTTTATGGGTTTGTCATGAATGATCTTCCACATTCGATTCCCAGGTGTCGCTCACTACCGTTCAATGTGCAGCGAGGAGAGTTCATGTCTGGCCGTACTGGATCGCGGTTTTGGAACAGGTTATATCATCGCACATGAACTGGGTCATCAGTGAGTTTGCGTAAACCATTCTATTCTAACTCAAATTCTATTCAAATTCGTTTTGTGTTTCTGTGGTCTAAGATGAAACATATGTAGAGGCGAGTGAGTAAAATATGCATGAGTGAATAATTCCATTGAATATCTCTTCAAAAGGCTCCTACGAATAACTAGTGATTGAAACGGCAGCGAAGTAAACCAATGAAACCACCCGATTCGGCAAAAAAATCGCAGCAAACAAAGTGGCGCTTCTGAGTTTCGAAAGCGTGATCTGGTTGCAGTTGTCGAACGAAAATGAGGCAATAACTTGAGCAAGTTTTCTTCACTTTGAGGGGAAAATCCCTGGCCTGACCTGTTCAAAACCACAAAAAGTGGACGGCTGACAACTCAACTATTTACTGCGACAGAGTTATGGAAATTCCGAGCTTCCAGCGCTTCTGTTTGGTTTGAAAAATAACGGTGACGAACATTAATGTTTTCGGGATCTCGTCATCAGGTCAGTACAAATCTAATGGTAAAATAGGAGCGAAAAATGAAATACGTTGCGAAAATTGGTTAGTGAAATGCAAAACGTGGAGACACGAATGACTGGTTTTCTGCGCCCCCATGTCGCATCTAGTTGAATGCTGTGGAACAGTCAAGAGGGCTGTTGAGTGACTTGACCGGTTGATTCGTGTCACACGACCAAGGCAGACTCAGCGTTCGTACGAAAAGTTTTTGACAGCACAGTACCGGGTTTCGCAGGCGTATAGCGACTGCCTCGGCTGTAGTCAAGCGACGCTGTTGAATATATACTGGTAGTCTATTTGGTACACGGTAAGTGACTTGAAATGACTCATTTTGAACGACTACGTGCCCGGTGTCCATTAGGTGGGACACTATTGAGCTTCTGGCTGAACTGTTGAGGTAAGAGAGGTGCTCGCGTATTCTCTTAGAAAGTTGCCTTGTCGTGCGCCCAACATACTCCGCTGAACAACAGCAGGAGAAAAAAATACACAGTCGTATTCTGGGTGAGAACTGACATCTCGTCTCTGAGGTTTAAGTTGAGCAAAGGGTTTGTTGGAAACCAAGACCGCAGAGTTCCAGCCGGAAACGTGCTTTGCAGGGATTGAAACAAGCAGCGGTTGGCTATGTCTGCCAACAGGTCGCCTTTATACGGTAGACTCAAGTATGGTGGCTTCTTTCCAATGGCCGTGCTAGGTGGTTGGATAGGGCGGCCGGACATATTCTTGGTTCCAAATCTCTCCGGGTAACCATTGGCTCGTAGCACGTCAGCAATGTGTTGCAGTTCGGAGTCCAGTATATCAGCAGAGCGGATACGTTTTGCTCGGATCATTAAAGTTTGGATCAAGGTTTGTTTCCGCTTCAGTTGCACAAAGCTCAGGAAGTTTGTGTACTGTCCCGTCCACGCGAGCTTTCTGTGGACCGACCTCTGAATTGAACCCGTGGAAAGTCTGACTAACTTAACGTCCAAGAAGTGGAAAGTGTTGTCACTTTCAGTTTCACAAGTGAACTGAATAGAGGGATGTGCTCGGTTAAAGTTGGTCAAGAAAGCATTCGTTTCGAAACCGTTTGAAACTACCATAAAAATATCATCTACGTACCTTCGATAAAAGCGCGTGCGTCTATTTTCCCCATGCAACTAAGGGAAATATCCACTGGCTGAGGTTTGCCATCCTCATGAGTTTCCTTTGTTGGAGACTGTCCATTCTGCGACACGTGATTGGTGTGTACTCAGAGAAAACGTATGCGTTGTTTACTAATTTCTGGATACAAGTCCAGAACAGCGATCACAGTGATATGGCGTGTCGGAAGACACTTCATTTCTAGCCCCCCCCCCACAACTCATTTTTCTGGTCCATAAGCTCAACTCACCCCGCTAACGTTCACTGACACGAGCAAATCACAACCCCTTTAATCTTATCCCCATTCTTATGAGGCATTTGTGAGTTTAAACTGTTGCTACTTATTAATCATTCACGTTTTTGGGGCCAGCCCCAATGCCCTAAAATGACCAGTTTAGTGGATGCATTCGTTTGCCCGTTTCCTTGACAAAATACCAGAAAAATCGAGGTTATGAGAAACATATGTCTTCGAGGGGGGACAAAAGGGGTTCACTGGCAGCCCAGTTCAATTCAACAGACAGGGAAATGATGAATATACTTGAA